>NC_092808.1:82627888-82927888 GCF_040954645.1 Diabrotica undecimpunctata | reverse complement strand
TAATTTTTTATGTCTTTGCAAGAATGGTTCTTAGGCTTTGACCTTAAAGTTGGATAATTTAAACCTTAGAACAATTCCTGGCCCCGGTTAATTGGGATATCTTCAGTCTCAATGTTATTTTAAACAGGTATTTAAAGGTGAATTTTAATCTAATTATCTATTATTTTCATTAACCAGATTAAGCTATACGGCTCTTACTTCCTCTAAGGAAAAATTCACTCATCCCAGATACCTATGGTATCAGAACGATTGAGCTCTAGTGGGACTCTTTCCGTGTTATCGAGCCTTAGGTGACTTGGTATGCCAATCTTTTCGTTGTAATTAGCCTGCAGATTATTGTTGTTAGGTATTGTTACATAGATAAGTGTTGTTTGTCTCAGTTTATAAACTAGTATGAGATCTGATCTATTATGTGCTACTGTTTGGTCTGTTAGCACAGTGCAGTCCCAATATAGCTTGAAGGTTGTCATTTTCAAGCACACTTTTGTACACACGTATTGACAATATGGGTAATGGTTTGCTTGAGGAAGTTTGCGGATTAGAAATAACATGATTAATTAGTGTTGACAAGTATTAATGAGCACTCCAAAACTTCTTAAGCCAGATGTTTTGAACTCCGTCTGGTCCAGGAGATTTCCAGGTATGAAGCTTTTTGATGATATTGGAGACTTCTTCTGTGGTGAAGGATTCATAGACAGTAGTACAGTAGTATTGACAGTTGTGTGTCGTATTTTCTATTCATCCAGCATTGCTGTTAAGTGCAGCTGGTGTGGAAAGTTGATTTCCCCAAAACTGCTGAATTTCTTCTTGGCTTGGGTATGATTTATTGGCACTTTTGACAGATGAATTAATTTTCCGATAGGCACTGTTGGTATGTGCTGCTTTCTGGATCATATTGCGAGTGTCTTGCAGTGCTCAGCATTATTTGTTCAGTTTTGTAATGACTTTTTTACTTGTTATTTTTCGTATACATTCTGTCATTTAACCAATGTCCCTACGCAATAACTCAATCTTGTTTAGGAGCCGTTTCCCGTGCTACTCTGTTATCTGTTCTTCCGACATTGGTACCCCGTCGTGTTCTGATCTTAGTTCCCATTACGTTAGCCGTTGCTGTTGCTGCACAGTAAATAAGCATGTGCAAATATTCTAGCATATGGGCTTCTGCGACGTAATTTGGCAGGACTTTAGTATTCATAATTTGTAACAGAGTACCTAGTTTGCACCTAGGCTATCGCGTAACTCGTTGTTGTCCTGTTGTGTATTATTAGGTTGAGTTTATTGTATGACAAGCTCAGGAATCTGCTCATGTATTTCACTAGGGACTTGATCCACATTTATCTCTTGATTATTAATCATCCGTTCGACTTCGCTTCTGATGGTGTTGCGTCTAGTCTCTGGGATAAGAGATTGGTTCTTATAATTACGCGGTATTGATCTGCAACTCGTTGTTCAGTTACTTAAATTTCTGGGTACTCACTGCAAAACTTGGCATAGATATTTTGTCGATACCCGATCGTTTCTTGACCGAAGTTTGTCACCTGGCAATAAAAGCGCAAAATATTTTCATTTATGGACATAATCCATTTCCTGCGTTGAATGCATTTGATTGTATGACAGAAGCCCACCTTGTCAGCACCCTGCCACCTAAGTCCCGCATGCTGTCACGTCCAGCGCCGGCTCCAGACGTGCCCTGGCGATCTCCAGGCAACGACCCTAAACATAAATCAATAATCACCAATTTAATGGGTTTGCATTTTGTACATACTGCCAGGTGTCAGTTTTTCCTCCACTGCAGGTAATGGTAGAGAGTAGCAGCTCTGGGTATCGGTGTTAAGAATACCCAGAGAGTATCCCCCATTTGCAGGGGGCCGCGCCTGATAGAAGAACTGATAAAAAACTCCCACAGGTTAGATTATTATTATTATTATCCAGATTTAGCCATACGGCTCACACTCCCTCTAAGGGGAAAATTCACTCATCTTAGATACCTACGGTATCAAAAGGATTGAGCTCTGGTGGGAGCTCTGATTGGTGGGACTCTTTCCGTGTCATCGAGCCCTAGGTGACTTGGTATGTTGGAGTATCTCCCAAAAATTACGTACAGAATCTGGACGTCGTGAGTAGTACAGCTTTCTGCATGGCCTTATAGTGGTGTTCATTTAGACCCAGCTATTTTATGTTCTCTAGAAGGTTTTTGTGAATAATACCAGTAGTAGATAGAATAATAGATACTGTCTGGATACTTTCCATTCTACATTGTCTCCTGATTTTTATTTCTAGATCTCTGTACTTATGATCTTTTCGTTGTATTTAACACGTAAATTATAGGTGTTGGTATCGCCACATCAATAAGTATTGTTTGCCTAGTAAGTTTATTAACGTGTATGAGATCCGGTCTATTATGCGCCACTGGTTGGTCTATAAGCACAGTGCGGTCCCAGTATAGCTTGTAGTTGTCATTTTCAAGCATACTGCCAGGGACGTATTGATAATAAGGAAGATGGTCGGTTTGGAGAAATCCCAGTTTGTCAGCTAGTTCTTGGTGGATAATCTTTCCTACTGAGTCATGGCGTTCTTTATAATCAGTATCGATAAATGCTTGGCAGCCACCGGTAAGATGGCAGATGGTTTCTTGGGCTTGGCATCCATATCGGCATTTGTTATTTTGGACTTAAGGATCTTGAGCATCTTGAGGTAATTTTTATTTGGAATAACATGATAATGAATAGCAAGTAGGAATCCCTTAGTCTCGGGAAACATCTTTCCTGATGTCAACCAATAGTTCGACGCTGGATTGTCGACATATTCTTGACTGATTCATTGAGATGTCGCCCATGCAGAGGTTTACTTGTCCAGGTGCGCATTTTTTCTTGCTGAGTCAGGTGGTTTATGCGCATTTCTTGTTCCCTTAGTTTAAGCGGCGTTGTATTATCTACTGCGCAAATTGTTTGATGTAAAGTAGATGTCTCAGCCTGTACCTGAAAATAAGTTCTAAAATTAAACATTTGTTTATCTAATTGCTCACCTATATCCATAAGTCCTCTTCCCCCTTGATACCGCGGTAATGTTGTTCTCTCTACTGCACTGCGTGGATGATGTTTTTGCGCCTTTGTGAGAAGTGTACTTTCCGCTGAAGACCCTCTTTATCCGTTTTTGACCACTTTATTATACCAAACGAGTAGCTCAGTGGGAAACAGGCGTACATATTTAATGCCTTAAACAAATTTTTACTATTAATAAATGACCGATTCAGTTGTCTTACTCTTAGCGTGAACTCCGAAGTTAGTGTAGTTTTCAATTGTTTATGGTCAATTTTCTGCGCTTGTTTTACTCCTAGATATTTGTACATATAATTTTTACCCATTGCCTCGATGTTTTGGCCATCTTGCATATCGAAACCTCCGGGCTGAACCTTTCATCTGACTAGATTTAGTATACGGCACCTATCTAGTCCAAAATGCATACTGATATCATTTGAGAAAGTTTCTACAGTTTTTAGCATCTGATCTAGGTGGTTTCGAGCGGAAGCCATTCATTTTAAACCATCCATATACAACAGATGATTTAGCTTCGTCACAACAGTGTCGTTATTTTTGATGCTAAATCCTGAGTCAGTGGAGTTCAGCAGCTGAGATAGTGGGTTCATCACTAGACAGAACCAAAGTGGGCTCAACGAGTCTCCTTGGAAAAGGCCCCGGTTAATAGGGATATCTTCAGTTTCGATATTGGTTTCACCAGATATTTTAGGCTTCTACTCTGCCATTATATGCTTCAAAAAGGTCACGAGATTATCATCGACTTTATATGTTTTCAATTATCTAGAAGGCAGTAAAAAGGTTTATTTTTTTTTGTATATGCCTGGTTAGAAATTACTGAGTCGATAATAAGTTGTTCTTTGCAGCTCATAGAGCCCTTAGCGCATCCTTTGTGTTGAGACTCTATGATACTGTTGAGAGTACAGTGTTGGTAGATACGCCGGACCACACAGGATGTGACCAATTTGTACAAAGTTGGAAGACAAGTAATTGGACGGTACTTGGCTGGATCTTGGGTGTTATTTTGATCCTTCGGTATTAGACATGTGGTTCCCTGAGTAAGAAATGATGGTATTTACTGTGAATTAGAAATACTATTATTATTAAGGACTGATAAAAGCTCATGAACACTCCAAAACTTTTTTAGCCGGAAGTTTTGAACTCCATCTGGTCCAGCAGATTTCCAGTTATGAAGCTCTTTGATAATGTTCGAGACGTCTTCAGTGGTGAAAGGTTCATAAGGAATAGTCCTGTAGTGTTGACAGTTGTTCGTTATGTCTTTAATCCATCCAGCATTGTTGTTATGAGTAGCTGGCGTCGAAAGTTGGTTTCTCCAAAACTCATGAATTTCTTCTTAGCTTGGATACGATTTATTTACATTTTCTACAGTGGAATTCAGTTTCCTATAAAAAGCCTTCTCTGCATGCTCAAAAAGTATATTGTTGCATTTAAGGTTGTTACTAACTTTGTATCTCCTTAAGTGACCTGAATAAACGGAGAGTTTTTGTTTTAATGTTTCTAGGCAGTGTTGAGCTGTGTTGTTTTCTGGATCATGTTGTGAGTGTCTTGGATTGTTCAGAATTATTTCTTCAGTTCTTTTAATTACTTTTCGACTTCTTACTCCTCGGATGTATTCCGTAATTGGTCCAATATCCCTGCGCAATAATTCAATTTTCCTCAGCAGTCTTTTTTCCCAGGGTGCAATTTTGTTTTTAGTCCTTCCGATATTAGTTCCCCGTCGTATTCTGATCTTAATGCCCATAACATTAGCAATTGCTGTTGCTGCACAGTAAAACAGCATATGCAAATATTCTAATGTATGGGCTTCCACGATATAATTGGGTAGGACTTCAGTGTTCATAATTTGTAACAGCACCCATAGTTTCTTACAAGAGTTTTTTTCTTGGTAGCGGTGGTCTGCTAAGTGGGTTTGTAGCAATAAACTCTTATACAGCACGTGCTATTTCTCTTAACAGGCTATCGTGCAACTCATTGTTGTCCTGCTGCGTATTAACAGGTTGAATTTCTGGTATGAGAGGGTTCAGGAATCTGCTCATTAGTGCTTTCATGATGGACTTGATCCACAACTAGCTCTTGGTTATGAATTTTCCGTTCGACTTCGCTTCTGATAGTATCGCATCTAGCCTCTGGGATAAGATTATTTCTTATAATTACTCCCTGCAAAATTCGGCATACAGGGTGGAGCTCTTGTTGTTGTTTGGCTCACTTGTGGTTGTTGTTGTGTATTATTATTATTATAAAATAAAATATAGTTATACTTCAATTATTTAATTATTATTTAATAATAACATAATAAAGTACAAACCTGATTCCTAAATTGTGTAGCTTCCTTTGTATTTCGTTTGCATCACAATTATTACATTTTGGTGCAAACTCATCATATAAACTCAGTTTTTTTCGCGATATCTGTATAACTTGGCTAATATTCTACAAGAATTGTATTCTTCGTAAAGAGACATTTTATCATCGGTCCATTGTCGCGCAAAATACTCATTTTTTAGTAAGTCATTATTTACTTTACACTAAACACCAAACTGAGGCTAGTCTCAGTTCTTCTGGCATAGACAGAACATTGGAGATTAGATCTCAAGAACAGAAATAAGCATGTACACTTATCCACTTGTGACAAGCCCAGTCTTGGCGACAAGTCACAACTTGTCTCTGAGAGTTCTCTCTGACCCATATACATTTGTGAGTGCAGTCTCGAGACTATTTTGTCTCAAATGGACACTTAGATGTATGGTTGTATAGTAACTTTAAGAAAGTTTCAGTAGAAGGAAAAATTTAATTAAGACAGCATAAAAATAATTACTATAATCATAAATTTATTAGACAATTGGGACTGTTCTTGACCATTTTTTTATATACCAAAATTAATTCACTAGATAGGTTAGTTCTAGCAGCCAGAGCCTCCTTGTAAACAAAACATTAACTAATGAATTACTAGGAGACTAGGAATGCACTGACATTGAACTACTAATGGCGATAAGGAAAAGATGATTACAAATGTCTGTGCGAAAAGTCAATATCAATGTGAAATAAATATGTTGAGGTTTTCAGTGACAATATAGAAATGCATGCGTTGTACGAATTTTTAATGTTAAACTAAAATACTATTATCGACGTGTTAAAGATAATGTTGTTCTTGTGGTTGCCACCGTTTTATTGAGAAGGAATATATTCTAATGAATTTTGCAAGTAAGTTGTTACAATTATTCATTTGTTAAATTTTAATTTCATGAAATATGTAATATATGAATACTCCAATGAAAAGAAACACAAATATTAATGTTGCATATTTAATAAAAATTCAAAATTTCAAACACATTCAAAAAGTTGCTCTTTGCTGATGATATTGTATTAGTAGAGGAGAGCAAAGAATAAATTATCTTAAGATTTTTAATGACGACATAGAAATACATGCGTTGTACGAATTTTTAATGTAAAATTAAAATACTATTATAGACGTGTTAAAGATATTATTGTTCTTGTGGATGCTACCATTTTATTGAAAAAGAATGTTAATCTAATGAATTTTGGAAGTAAGTTTTTACAATTATTCATTTGTTAAAGTTTAATATTATAAAATAGGTATATAATACATATACACCTCAATGAAAATAAACACAAATATTAATGTTGCATATCTAAAAACAATTACACATTTAAAAATGTGCTCTTTACTGATCATATTGTGTTAGTAAAGGATAGCAAAGAAATGTTGGAGGATAAGTTGGAGAATTGCAGAAGGGCTAGACTTAAAGTTAGCAGGTGGAAAAAAGAGTATGTGTGGTTGGGGGGAACAGAAATAGTTGGGGACATCGAATTGCTTGGATAAAATCTAGTATGAGCAGGAGAATTGTTTCTTACATAACATAAGATGGGACACTAGTAGATAATCTACCTTCATCTTGGCGCAACCCCTAAATCGCATCCCTTAAAAAATTACATTCGACGTAAAATGTCTCATAAAACGTCGAATGTCATTTAAAATGTCTCATAAAACGTCGAATATCATTTAAAATGTCTCATAAAACGTCGAATGTCATTTAAAATGTTTTATAAAACGTCGAATGTTATTTAAAATGTCTCATAAAACGTCGAATGTCATTTAAAATGTCTCATAAAACGTCGAATGTCATTTAAAATGTCTCATAAAACGTCGCATGTCATTTTTTAAGGGATGCGATTTAGGAGTTGCGCAAGGATGAAGGTAGACTATCTACTGACACTAGATTGAGAAATTGCCCACATGATACAAGCTGGTTGGTTAAACTAAAAGAGAATGAGTACTCTGTGATCGAAAAATCTGATAAGTACTGTAAGGAACGATATACAAGAGAGTGGAGAGGGGCCAGTAAAAAAGATTCAGGAAAAGAAGATGGAGGTAACTGAAATGAAAATATTACGGTGGATGTTGAGTAAGTTCAGAAGGGACAGGATTAGATACGACTTAATTAGAGAAAGAGCAGGGGTGACTACAGTCTTCAAAAAGTTCAAGAACAAAGACTGCAATAGTTTGCTCACGTCAGACGTAAAAGTGATAACTATTTGAGACGAAGGATAGAGCTGATAGAAGTTAATGAAAAGAGAGTTAGAGGAAAACCGAGGAGGAGATGGAAGGTCTGTGTGGCAGAGGACTTAAGGTTTAGGTGAACAAGACATTATGGACCAACATGAGTGGCGAAGAAGAGTAAATAATAGCGACCTTTCTCAGCGAAGGGAAAAGCTGAGAAACTAGAAGAAGACATATTTAAAAAGTTATATGTAAACAAACAAAACACTATCGAAAATGTATTAATTTAAGAGAATTTGAGAAAAATATAAAATAAAAATATCGAAAATAGAGTATTTTCGGACGAGATGTGTAAAGAAATGCTTCATCTTTATATTTATGAAGAGAGTCATAAAAACATCAATATTTCACAAATTTTTTCTTCTTATATATTATAACACTGACAATAATAATTCAATATTAATTGATATCAAGCTATTTATGTATCACACAACATAAAATTGTTAGATTAGCATTCAACGCATTACCTTTCGGTGAGTCAGGGTCATTATCAATAATTACCGATAAAAGTTAGTTGATAGTATTGATTCGGGGTACAAATCGTAGATTTAACGTTAATGCAATTTTTATATTTATTTTATTACGATTGTGAAACTTATAGCTTGTTACATTATAACATTTAGTAACAAAAGTACATAGAACTACGCTACAGAAATATAAGATGGCTCAGTCTTATCTGAGTGTTAAAATGATTTATAGAATATAAAATATATTATTTTTTGAATAATAAAAATAAATTTAGGCGGTGATCTTCAATAACCGCCATACGCTGCGTATAGCGTTACGACATACGTCGCATCTGTATACTTTATTTGTGTACCTACTCTGAACGCAGCGTGCACAAGTATACACAGACGAGACGTACGGAGTAATGGAGAAGAGTGATATCCCTGCAGTTTTCACGCACTGCTTGTCTCCCAAAAGGGACATACTATAGCCTCTCTTGATACTATCGGCATTTACTTTCACTCTCAGATTGTCCTTAGAAAGCTGCATATCCGAGTTATAAGTGATTCTCCCCTATGCTTGATTAGTTCTGCAGGAATACCATTGCTGCCTCAACTTTTATTGTTTGTCATACTATATTATAATTTATCTTATTTCTGCCACGGTACAAGTCTTCATTGTTTCCGTTGTGTTGTTGACTTCCCCTACCATTTTCACTTGCTTCTTATCATCTCCATCCGGTTCTTCATTAAGTAGCTCTCTGAAATGATCTTGCCATATATCTAGCTTCCCCTGTTTATCTTATATCAGATGCCCTTCTTTTCTCTTGTAGTAATTCTATTTTCTTGTGCCTTGGCATTGCTTCTTTTTGTAATGTAATTTTTTTTAATTTCTTGGAGTTTTTTGTAGATATGCTCCCTTTTCTTTCTCCTACACGCTTTTTTTTGCATGTCTTCTCTCTGCTCGTATTCATGTCTATTTTCGTCACTTGATTTTTCCATATATTTTAGTCTTGCCTCATTTCGTTTGCTAAGGCTTTTTTTGCAATCGGCATCAAACCATTCTTTATCTTTCCCCTTCTTTACTTGACCTAACCGTTTTTGAGCTGCTTCCTTCATAGCTTTTTCTATTATTCTTCACTTCATTTCGATTCACCTTGATTTTCGCTTTGAAGTAAGTTTGTTGTCACGTCGAGTTGTCAGCGGTGTTTTTGTTCCTTAGTTTGGAGATGTCTATTTTTTATACGACATTTTCTGTTCTTTGATCTTTGGTATATTTTCTTTTAATTTCGTTTTAATAAGTATGTGATCAAAATTTTCTTCTGTCCCTCTATAACTTCTAACATCTGTTATTAAATTCGCGTACTTGATTTCCACTAGGACATGGTCGATTTGGTTGCGTGTTCTACCATCTGGAGCGATCGATGTTTCTTTGTGGATTTTCTTGTGATCAAAGTAAGTAAACACAATTCTCAAGTTGTTTTCTTGCGAAAAGCGTACCAACAACTTCCCATTCTCGTTGCCTTTGTCATGTTTCACCTATTACAATTTTAATATCATATTTTTAAATTTGATTATATATAAGTTCAATCTTACTATATAATTCCCCATTCTGGTCTTTATTCTCTAAAGGAGGATGCACGTGGACACCCTTTATATTATTTTACAAAACTATAGAATCTAAAATTCTAGTGATATCTTTAGAGTTTGGTAAAACTGCGACTACATTCCAAAATAAAATTAGTCAAATACATTAAAATTAAATCTTGAACCTTTCTTACTCACTAATAAAATTGTAAAGTTTATGTAAAATATTAATTACAATAGCAACTTCATCACATTCATAACAATATTTTTTAATTATAGTTTATTCGTCTTCCGGGTTTGGACCGTGTCATTTGTGAGTGACTCAAAAGTGGGTTCATCTCGACGTTTCGCTACAATTGTATGTAGCTTCTTCAGGAGAACAAAAAAAAAAAAAAAGAAAGAGACCCTAACTTTCGTTAAAGTTAGGGTCTCTGCTCCGTAGGTCAAGACTGGTAAGATGCATTGGTTAAATGCCTTCCTTTTCAGGTGAATTGGGGTATTTGTTTTAAAAATGTCTCTCATCCTTCCATATGCCGCCCATCCCAACGTGATTCGTCTATTTAGCTCGCAGGTTTGGTTGTCTCTGGTTATTCTGATTTCATGACCCAAGTATGTGTATTTATCGATTAATTCTACCTTGTTGTTATTGATCTGTATCTTTTCGCTGGGAACCATATTGGTCATCATTTTGGTTTTCTCGAAATTTTTCTCCAGCCCAGTTTCTTGTAGTATGTAATTCAGTTCTTGGAGCATGTCTTTGATCTCTCCCAGATTATCTGACAGAAGCACGATATCGTCCGCAAAACGTAGATGGTTTAATCTTTCTCCATCGATGGATATTCCTTTCTGTTGCCATGTTAGTCTTTTAAATGCATACTCAAGAACGGTAATGAACAGCTTTGGTGACATGGTATCACCTTGCCTGACTCCCCTTTTTATCTTTATTTTATTAGTTGCTGAATGTAGACTTATGGTTGTTGTGGCATTTTCATATATATTTTTAACTATATTACAATATTTGTGGTCGACCCTGCAATCTTGTAGTGCTCTTAAGATGGACGGTAATTCCACTGTATCAAACGCCTTTTTAAAGTCTACAAATATCAATGCCAAGGGACGGTTATATTCGTTAGTTTTTTCTATCAGGGTTTTTAGGCACTGCAGGTTATCGTTTGTGCCGTAATTAGGGCGGAAACCGGCTTGTTCCCGAGGTTGATAAAAATCCAGCTTTGTCTCTAATCTGTTCGTTATTATTCGGGTGTATAATTTATAAAGATGGTTAAGGAGACTGATTGGTCTGTATCTGTATATGACTATACATATAGAGATATATATATATATATATATATATATATATATATATATATATATATATATATATATATATATAGTCACATGTATCGTAACAGTATTAATGATTTTTAACATCCAAATCAGAAAATATCCACTTCGGCAATACCTCAATAAACAAATTTGTTGCTTGGCGCGAGTTTCTGAGTTACTTAAAGATAGTGATATTTTGTTCAATGGTCCATACATCACATTATTAATGCATATTTCCTCTTACACAGTGTTTTTTGTGAATAATATTTTAATAAATACATTATTAAAAATGAGAATAAATCAATTTATATTTCATTATTGCAAATCGTTTGGGCCAACAACTAATTGTATTAAACCAAATTCATAATATCAAGCAAAAAATTACAATCTGTAGTTTTAATACTCTATACTATAATCTTTATTGTTGATATTATAATCTCAGGCATACACTGCACCGTTACACATCAAAGTTACAAATAATGATCTGTGGTATAATGTTATCCCGATGATTGGTTTAATTTGGATCTAACACTGCGTTTACATCTTCAAGATCTGTACCTATATTTAATATAAAAAGTAGATATTTGCCCAAATCGTTCCTGTTTTAAACTTTGCTTTTAGACCGTCGGATTTAAAAAGAAATTCAGCCACGATTTTATCCCTTCTGCCTTTGGAAATAAAGGAAAGTAAATTATGTGAAAACTGTGGGGTTTCCTAAACTTCCTTATGCCATTTTACGAATCGATAATTCGATAATCGTTAATTGGTAAGAAGAAAGATTAACGACGGTGTTAGTAAGAGGTGAATGAGAAGTAGAAGTGGTGGAATGTGATTTTTTCTTAGATACAAGGGATTGGAATTTCTCTTTGTGAGTTTCGTTGCTTAGAAGAAGGATTTTATCGGCTTGATGATAGGAAATGCGGTCTAAAAGTGACCAATCATCGACACTAAGAATACTGGAGAGTTCAAGATTCAGCTTAAAAAGTTTTTGGGATTGAAAATTAAGGGTTTTTCGAATATGTTGAATCCGTTCACCAAGTAGAGATAGGCTGGCTCGATGTAGAATTCGGGAAGAAGATGAAGAGGAAATGTGATGTTTTAGAACAAGAAAATTGGGAACCAAGTTATTATCACGACATCTAGAGAGGAAGGTGAGTGAAGAAAGTAGAGATGAAACTTTGGAGCGAAGATTGGAGAACTCTGAGGTTTTGCGGAATATAACCTCCCCGTAGAAGTTGGTCAAATGAAATCGTAGGCTTCCACGGCCAGAGTCAGAATTATAGTTTATTCGTCTTCCGGGTTTGGACCGTGTCATTTGTGAGTGACCCAAAAGTGGGTTACTCACAGAGCCCCTTCTTTTATTCCAGGAAAATCCGCGAATCTCTAGAGATCCGAAAAAATCCACATAATATCAATCGAGAGGAAGGATACTACTTGTTTCCCATCTGGAATCTCAGTCTAGAGCCGCCGTCCGGTCCCGCTACCACGATGCAACCACATGATTGGTGGGCTGGACATGTTGCTAGAATGGAAGACGGAAGATGGACGAAGAGATTATTGGAGTGGAGACCAAGAGCCGACAAGCGAAGTCGAGGCAAACCACCCACCCGATGGACCGACGACCTAAGGAGAATAGAAACAAACTGGATTGCAGCAGCTAGAGATAGAGAGAACTGGAGACGTTTGGAGGAGGCCTATATCCAACAATGGATGTGAAAATGGGGCTGGATGATGATGATAGTCATATATCTCTACTCTACACTATCTACTATCTCTACTCTATACTATCATACACTAAGCTGTATACATATTTTTCTAACAAGGATTTTTTAGAAGCCGTAGCAGGTAATACCCACAGGTCCCCTCTTAGACCTGCGATTGGAACTTTCCAGATAACGGTCGAATAATAAGTTGGCGTTCGGACCGAAGGTCAAAGAAGCGGGCAGAAACTTCTAGATAAACAAATCAGTTATAAAACGGACGATTTGAGATTTAAAGGGCAGTCTGAAACAAGTGTCGATTAATAAATTGTTCGCGCGGCTATCTTAAATAAATTATAATAAAAGGGTGAATAAATTATTATTTAAGCGTAATTAATATTTAATTAATATAATTAATATTTAGATTAAATAAATACATGTACGTAAATAAACTCGTAAAGTGTTGTAAAGTTTTTTTTTTTTACTAAAGACACAGAAGTGTACTTACATTAAAATTTGGTCAGTAAGACCAATTATCAATTTGTTTCTAACTTAAATTACTAATGAAATCTCAAAATTAGGTGTCTACTCACTAGTATCTTTCCTATTATTTCTAATAACTAGCATTAAATTTAGCATGCATACTCGCACAACACTTTACTCTGCTTTTCACTCACTCATTATACCAGTTCAAAAGGCTTTGTTCTTTTGAGCCTTCTCTCTAGGTTCGTATTGTCGAGGAGCTGGATAGCCTCGACGTTTACATGATGATGGAGTCGTTGTTCATGGCCCCCTGCAAATTTCTTGATTATCTGATTGACGTCTTCTATCTTGAGGTCCCGGTGAAGGTCGTTGTTCCTAACGTACCAAGGCGCATCTACGATGTTCCTCAGCACTTTATTCTGGAATATCTCGATTACTTTGATGTTACTAGGCTTGGCATAGCCCCAGAGTTGGCAGCCATAGGTCCATACTGGTCTCAGTATTTGTTTATAGATTAGGAGTTTATTATTTATGGATAGAGAGGAATGTCTTCCCATTAACCAATACATTTTCTTGTAGCGGATGCCTAGTTCTTCTCTTTTCTTCTTCACGTGAGCTTTCCAGCAAAGTTTCGCATCAAGAGTGATCCCCAAGTACTTTGCTGATGTTGCAATAGGCACTTGGACATCATTTATTCTAATTGGAATATTATTAATTCTGTTATTGGTAAAATTTATATGGACTGATTTATTCTCATTCAGCTTAATTTTCCATTTTTTGGTCCATTCATGGATTTTATTTATTGAATTTTGTAGTTTTTCTGTAGCTTCTTCGACGGTGTCACTTACCGCTAAGACAGCAGTGTCATTTGCGAAGGTAGCTATGGTGTTGTCTTCTAGTCAGGTATATCACACGTGTATATTAGGTATAGGACTGGACCCAATACACTCCCTTGTGGAACACCTGCTTCAATATCCTTGAGATCAGTGTATGCATCTTCTTGTTTAACTCTAAAATGTCTGTTCGCTAGATATGATTGTAATATATTTGAATATTGTTTAGGCATGAATGATTTAAGTTTATGTATCAAACATTTATGCCAGACTTTATCAAACGCCTGTGCCACATCTAGGAAGGTTGCAGAACAGACTTTTCTTTTCTCTAATGATCTTTCAATTATAGCAGTTATTCTATGCACCTGGTCAATTGTCGAATGCTTATTTCTAAATCCAAATTGATGATCTGGAATTATTTTCTTTTCTTCAATTATCGGTAGGATTCTTCGCAGGCGGAGTTTTTCAAACACCTTGGACATCACAGGTACGAGTGATATTGGTCTACATGATGTCACCTCATTAGGGGTTTTCCCAGGCTTTGGTATCAGGATCACCTCAGCTATCTTCCATAAATCTGGAACATATTGTAGTCTAAAGGCAGCATTTATTAAATTTGTTAATTTTACGATAGCTTTTCTTGGTAAATTGTTTAGCAGTCTTCCGGCAATGAGGTCATAACCTGGTGCTTTATTTGGGTCGATTTGTTCTTTAATTAACTCAGCTACTTCTTTTGGGGAAGTTGGCTTGATATTCTCATCTATTTGCTTTGGTTCGGGCCAATCCTGGTCATCGTCTTGGTCATCTTGCAACTTAAATGTGTTCTCTAGATGAGTGGCAAATCTCTCTGCCTTCTGCTGATTATTTCTGGCCCAACTACCGTCTTCCAGTTTTATTGGAGGAGAATGTAATATTGGCCTTTTAATTATTTTTGTAGCTTTCCAAAGCGAATATTATATATACATATCTGCACAAACATTTCACTCAATCTTATCACCACACTTATCATTACGTGTAGACCTTTGATTTGCTTTTCCAACAATTATATTGTTACGAAAGATTTATCCCACATAGGAAAAGTCCATTGATGAAAAAGAAGAAGTAGTTCGAGAACATTCAAGATGACATCGAAAATTCTTGAAATGTCTAGTAAAGTTTGGAATGTCAGAAAATCAGTGGCGGCTTTTGGGGGTAGGCAGGATAGGCCGGGCCTACCCAATAATTTTAAGAGCTTTAAACTTGAAAAACATATATATAAATATTATGTTAATGCCTGTAAATAACTTTTAAATGTACTAAATCACTCAATACATTAGCGTCCGTTAAAACAACTAAGTTATTATATTACCACAGAAAGCATCGAATGGTATTCAGGCATTTTAAATATCATTAATAGGCCCGATCGGAACTGGCCGACCCAGCTCACATAAGATCCCCGTACAAAAAGCGTTTGAAGTTAAGCAACTTGCCGGACAACGATTTATATTGTCGTGTTTATGCTTGCTGTTGCTTGACACCAGACGATCGGGCCTACGATGAACATCATTGTCACTTATAACGTAATTAGCAAATTGTAATATAAATTTTCTTTTAAATGATGATAAAAAATATGTAACATAATCTATAATTGTAACATATTTTTAAACAAACAACACAATTGCAAACAATTGCACGGTTGCCCAAATAAATTTAAAAAAATTCGTAAAATTCGAAAAAAAAAAAATCACATTTGCGTGATTTCTATATCGCCTGATTGTATGTAACTTATATATGTGAGATTGTTTTATAACTGATACATAAAAATGAGTTTTTATGACGCTTTACCAGGTTGCAGTAATAGTAATGTTGATAGTGAGTGTTTGGACATTGTTGTTTCACTATTGGAATCGCCATTATCTAGAAGAACTGAAATTGATAGATATGAATGAAAGGTCTACTCCAACATTGCGTATTGACCAAAAAGATGGGTAAAAGGTGCGTACTTTTAATTGCTCTTGGTATGATGTCTACAAATGGTTGTCTGGAAGTATTACGAAAAACAGACTATATTGTTGGCCGTGTTTGTTATTTTCTAATAAGAAATGTGTATAGAATTGTGAAGGATACTTTGATTTAAAAAATATGTCTGCTCCTTAAAAAAACATTCCAGTTGCAAGGAACATTTAAGTAATTTCCTGTCCTTTAAGGATGTACAGAAGAGGGCGTTTTCTGTTCACGATTTGCTAGATGAAAAATCAAAAATCGCAGATCAAAATTAGATACAACGCAGAAGTTAAAATGAACAGAGAAATCATTAAAAAATTAGTTAGAGGGGGTCATGACCCCGTGACCCCTCCTTCTGGATCCGTCACTGATTACACATAGCTATGTAATTTGCTGGCTTGGCCTACCCAAAATTTTAAAATTTTACCACACCAGCCGCCACTGCAGAAAATATATATATATATATATATATATATATATATATATATATATATATATATATATATATACATATATATATATATATATATATATATATATATATATAATTATTGTAAATATAGTGTATATAACCTTGACGCTTTCCCGAAAGTTACCTACCAAAGAATTATATATATATATATATATATATATATATATATATATATATATATATATATATATATACACCTAATTTACTATCAGAGAGAGGTCTCTGGACTTCTTGTTACCTTCGTATAGATGTCGCTGCTAGCGTACCTGGCTGTTATTTTGGTTATAATGACCAAATACTAGACTGCATTTCATTTCAGTTGAACTTCCACAATTGTTCCTGATGATGAGTTGAATAACTCGAAACACGTGTAGAGCAATGGTGGAGTTCCTATTGAAATGAAATGCAATCCTTTACTTTCATTTAAGTCTTTCTCTACGTAAAGAGCGAAAAAGATAGTAATTTTCAAAGGTGAATCGTAGATGCATGTTGAAGTAAAAGGATACTTCTAGCGTCGTTCAAAGTCTCGAGTAAGAGGCTTTGAATTTGCGGTTCACCTAATTTACGATCAGAGAGATAGGTCTCTGGAGTTCTTGTTACTTCGTATATATATATATATATATATATATATATATATATATATATATATATATATATATATATATATATAACATATGTTTTTGAAAGTTGGGGGACAGTTGTATTTTTAATTTGAAATGTTGAAGTATATAGTTGTCAGTTAGTTAAAAAGTATTGTAATATTGTTGGTGTTAAATAAAGTTAATTTTCAAGAAGTGTAACATTGATGACAGCGGTGGGATAAAGAAATATTTAGCAGTTGTTAATGGTAAATACAAGATCCACTGAGTTTGACAAAGAAATGGATACGTCCGGACCCCCTGCATGGTTTTTAAAAATGAAAGAAGATGAAGGAGAAGCGTAGACAAGAAGAGAAAGCGGAAAATTGGAAGCGTAGGTAAGAAGAGGAAGAAGAAAAGGAGAGGCGTAAAAAAATAAAGGTAGAAATCATAGATGGTTTATCCCAAATTCACGAAAATTTTCAGTTAGAGATAAGTCAAATCACTAGTAGAATAGATAAATTAGAAGAAAAACAAAACAATTTTGAAAATAAAATAGAACAACAACAAAATGATTTGAAATCTACTTTACAAATACAAATAGTTGAGTTAGAAAAAAAAATTAATACCCAAGCTTATTTATCTAATGTTTCAGTAACTAACGTCGAATCTAAACAAACAGCTTCATCACCTTCCATACTTGTACCAGGTACAATTAGAACTAGTAAATTTTTAAAACCACTCACATTCGATGGTCAGACAGCATGGGAAACTTATCGTTTTCAATTTGAAGCTGCAGCTAGAGCAAATGGCTGGAATGAAAAAGAAATGGCAGCTTCTTTGGTGGTGTCGCTTCGAGGACAGGCAGCAACCGTTTTGCAATTCCTTCCACAAGACGCACTCAGTTATACCTCTCTTGTTGTAGCTTTAGAGACAAGATATGGCCAGCAGCATTTAAAGCAGGTTTTCCAAAGTCAGCTAAAAATTCGATATCAAAAACATAACGAAAGCCTGCAAGAAATCGAGGCCGACATTAAAAGACTATTGCACTTGGCATACCCTCTGGCGCCTAAAGATTTTCTGGAACAAATTGGAATACAGGCATTCATAGATGGACTACAGGATGTTGAAATGCAACAAGCTCTCCGATTACAACATCACAAATCGCTAAATGGAGCACTAGTCTCAGCCCAGGAGTATGAAGCGGCAAAAAGCATTTCCAGATCTCGCCCAAAATTAAGAGAAATAAGATTTCAAGAAAATGAAGAAATCACAACCGCAGATAACCAACAACCCATTTTATCCCAAATTTGAAACATACTGCAAAATCTTCAACAAAAACCTCGAAATGAAAACAGAAGATATTTTAATTGCGGGAGAATGGGACATTTTCAAAACAATTGCAGAAGCCGATCCCAAACAAGGAGAGAACATCCAAAGAATGAGGCTAGAAGGTCGCCTAGATCGACATCCAGAAGCCCATCACTATTAGAAATACTAGTAGAGATAGGTCTGTAAGAAATCGATCTCCCACAACTGACCATAGCGCTTTACAGTGGCTAATGAATTTTAAGAAGCCAGAGGGACAAGTGGCTCGGTGGATAGAGAGACTTCAACAGTATAACTTCGACGTAGTACATAGAAAAGGGCGTCTCCATAACAATGCCGATATTCTTTCTAGGCGACCCTGTTTGGAACGACAATGCCAGTACTGTAAAAGACTTGAAGATAAAGAGAACATAACCGAAGAAGTAAGTCTCCAGGTAACCACAGTTATACAGGAAGAAGATAATGATCACACTTCCCTGGAAAACCTTAAAAAGAGTCAAAAGAAAGATAATGACTTAAAAGTCATACGAGAATGGCTTAAAAATGGAGTAAGACCTATTTGACAGGAAATAACTAAATACAGTGGAACTATAAAAGCGTACTGGGTTCAATGGGAATCTCTGTATCTTTCCAATGGTCTATTATATCAGAAGTGGGAAAGTCCCGATAGAGTACGTATAGTTCAACAAGTGGTACTGTCGAAATCACACATTAAAAGTGTGTTGCAAGAACTTTATAGCAGCCTTTCTGGAGGACATGTAGAAGACTGGTGTAGGAAATGTGATTTATGTAATGGTAAAAAAGGCCCTAGAACAAGAAGTCGTGGTAAAATGGCACAATATCTTTCTGGAGAGCCTTTTGAACGACTTGCAGTGGATATTCTTGGTCCACTTTCGATGACAGAGAGAGGGAACAAGTACTTCATGGTCGCAATTGATTATTTTTCAAAATGGCCTGAAATTGTACCCCTTCCTAATCAAGAAGCGACTACAGTAGCAGAAGCATTTATAACACACGCCGTATCAAGACATGGAGTTCCTTTAGAGTTACATTCTGATCAAGGACGAAATTTTGAATCAGCATTATGTCAAGAATTAATGAAAATCTTGGGTATTAAGAAAACTCGCACTACGCCTCTCCATCCTCAATCAGACGGAATGGTCGAAAGACATAATAGAACTGTTTGTCAATACCTTTCAATGTTTGTCTCTGATAATCAAAAAAAAATTGGGATAGTTTAATTCCTCTATTCCTGTTAGCCCATAGAAGTTCCGAACATGAAGCAACTGGTTATTCTCCATCAACGATGATCACCGGAAGAGAAATGAAGCTTCCTCAAGATTTTATTTTCGGAAGATTGCCTCCCTGCGAAGAAGAACGTTCATCCCCGACCTACATTGAAAATTTGAAAAAAAAAATTAGAAAAAGTCTACGAATTTGCTCGTAAAAGTTTGAAGCTTCAAAGTGATAAAGCCAAAATCAGGCTCGACATGCATGCTACTGGTACAACTTTCGCAAGAGGTGACCCAGTATGGTTATACAATCCCACACGTAAGAAAGGACTTTGTCCGAAACTTCAACGAAATTGGGAAGGCCCGTATACCGTCCTGCAGAAAATAAATGATCTAATCTATCGCATCCAGTTTTCAGCTAGAAGTAAACCCAAGATAGTTCATATCGAGAGACTAGCTCCATACCATGGAACTGATCCACCCCGTTGGTTTCAATCGATCCCCGATAGTCCAGTTATTCGAGGCGAATAACTATAAAGAAGGAAGCAGTGTTACGAAAGATTTATCCCACATAGGAAAAGTCCATTGACGAAAAAGAAGAAGTAGTTCGAGAACATTCAAGATGACATTGAAAATTCTTGAAATGTCTAGTGAAGTTTGGAACGTCAGAAAATATATAACAGATGTTTTTGACAGTTGGGGGACAGTTGTATTTTTAATTTGGAATGTTGAAGTATATAGTTGTCAGTTAGTTAAAAAGTATTGTAATATTGTTGGTGTTGAATAAAGTTAATTTTCAAGAATTGTAACAATATGTAGTAATTATACCTATACAAGGTACGTTCAAACTTTGATTATACACAACATGTTGCACATACATTTTTTATAGCAAAATGAACTGAGTATCGGACCAACTTGTATATTATACCTAACTGTACAAACTAGTTGTTTAGGGCACAGGGAAAACAGTAGAGGACAAAGATCTATGATAGACTATATTCTGTCGAATAGAGAGTTACAACCCTCTCAAACCTTAGATATAAGAGCACTAATTTCAGCAGAAATAGGAAGCGATCATAAATTGGTATTGTGCAAAATCCGAATGAAAACACGAATATGTGATAACAAAACACCAGAATACACCACAAAGATAAAAGTCGAAAGCTTAAAGGATGACTCCACAAGATATATCACGGTGTCGAAGAAAGCTGGGTAAAAATTAAGTCTAATATCTTGGCCTCGGCCAAGAAAGTTCTTGGTAAAAGAAATATTAATAAAAATAAATCGTTCCAAAGGCGAAGAATTCCATGGTTTGTACAGAAGTGAAGGCAAAATGTAAAGAAAAGAAACAAGCTTAAAAAAACACGAAATGCATGTCAACCAAAACCCAAGAGGCATACCATATTTACAAGACAATTAGAAACGAAACATAATGGAAATTACCACAAATAAAGAACTTAATATAATGAAATCGTAGGCTTCCACGGCCAGAGTCAGAATTATAGTTTATTCGTCTTCCGGGTTTGGACCGTGTCATTTTTAAGTGACCCAAAAGTGGGTTCATCTCGACGTTTCGCTACAATTGTATGTAGCTTCTTCAGGAGAACAAAAATAGAAAAAGAAAACAAAAGACAGGAAGATGGGTAGTTAGCAACGGTAACTCAGTTACTCAACGCAACCAGAGGCGAATACTAACTACCAAGATGGGCAATTGGTCACAGTAACTCAACTACTCAACGCAGCCAGAGGTGAAAACCAAATGCCAGGACAGGGATTCACGTCCAACAGCTCAGAACACTAACGCGTCGAGAGGCGGGGAGTGAATCCGACGATTACTCCGCTACCGCTCTATTTATAGTCGCGGTGACCTGTCGTGTCGGGACGTATCGGCACACTCCGTGGCGCGAACATCAAGAAGCGCGCGCTGGCCAATCATGTGGCTGCGTTAGTGTTCTGAGCTGTTGGACGTGAATCCCTGTCCTGGCATTTGGTTTTCACCTCTGGCTGCGTTGAGTAGTTGAGTTACTGTGACCAATTGCCCATCTTGGTAGTTAGTATTCGCCTCTGGTTGCGTTGAGTAACTGAGTTACCGTTGCTAACTACCGATCTTCCTGTCTTTTGTTTTCTTTTTCTTTTTTTGTTCTCCTGAAGAAGCTACATACAATTGTAGCGAAACGTCGAGATGAACCCACTTTTGGGTCACTCACAAATGACACGGTCCAAACCCGGAAGACGAATAGAATCTTTAGCCCTAGAATCTTACCCCTTAAAACCAAAAGTCTGGTTCCGCTACGTTGATGATACATTTATCATCTGGCCCCATGGTCAACATACCCTTTCTCCCTTCCTAGATCATCTTAACTCACAACATCCGAGTATAAAATTCACAATGGAAGTAGAAAATAATCGGTCCCTTCCCTTTCTCGATGTGTTAGTCACCTCCAAGCCCAATGGCCGATTGGGTCACTCTGTTTATAGAAAAAAGACTCACACGAATCGTTACCTACATGCTTCATCACACCACCATCCTGCCCAAAAGAATTCTGTGATCAACTCTCTCATCCATCGGGCCATTTCGATTTCTGAACCTGACAACCTTAGAGAAGAACTTGGCCATCTGCAAAAAACCCTTGTCGCCAACGGTTACTCCAAGTCCACAATTCAAAATATTACACACCGACATCTACATCCCCCTTTACACCCTAGGACGACAAATTCAGAATCTTCGGGTAATACTCCTGTGGCTTTTCTTCCGTATATTCGAAGTGTCACTGATAGGATTGGCAAAATTCTTCGCAAAGAAGGTATCAGGACTACTTTTTGACCACCCAAGAAAATCTCACAATATCTACCCTCTCCTAAGGACCCGTTACCGCCCCTATCTTCCTGTGGTGTCTATTCTATTCCTTGTTCATGTGGACAAGTGTATATTGGCGAAACTGGTCGTTCCGTCAAAACTCGGATTCAAGAACATCAAAGATGCATTCGATCAGGTCTTTTCTCCCATTCTGCAGTTGCAGAACACTGCCAAGAAACCGGTCATTCCATATTGTTCGAAAAAACCCATATTATTCTAAGAGCCCCTTCTTTTATTCCAGGAAAATCCGCGAATCTCTAGAGATCCGAAAAAATCCACATAATATCAATCGAGAGGAAGGATACTACTTGTCTCCCATCTGGAATCTCAGTCTAGAGCCGCCGTCCGGTCCCGCTACCACGATGCAGCCACATGATTGGCCAGCGCGCGCTTCTTGATGTTCGCGCCACGGAGTGTGCCGATACGTCCCGACACGACAGGTCACCGCGACTATAAATAGAGCGGTAGCGGAGTAATCGTCGGATTCACTCCCCGGCTCTCGACGCGTTAGTGTTCTGAGCTGTTGGACGTGAATCCCTGTCCTGGCATTTGGTTTTCACCTCTGGCTGCGTTGAGTAGTTGAGTTACTGTGACCAATTGCCCATCTTGGTAGTTAGTATTCGCCTCTGGTTGCGTTGAGTAACTGAGTTACCGTTGCTAACTACCCATCTTCCTGTCTTTTGTTTTCTTTTTCTTTTTTTGTTCTCCTGAAGAAGCTACATACAATTGTAGCGAAACGTCGAGATGAACCCACTTTTGGGTCACTCACAAATGACACGGTCCAAACCCGGAAGACGAATAAACTATAACTTAATATAAATGTACAAGAAGTTCGAAAAATACTTGAAAACCTGAAGAAACGAGAAGCAGCAGGTAAAACGGGATAAGAAACGAATTACTGAAATATTGTGGAGCAGCAATGACGGAAAAATTAACAACAGTAATTAATAAAATTATAAAACACAATAAAATACCGAAAGAATGGAGAACGAGCGAACTAATTCTACTATTCAAAAAAAGGAGATAAAAAACAGCCAGAAAACTACAGAGGTATAAACTTGTTAAATACTACGCTAAAACTTACAACTAAAATTTTACAAGTGTAATAAATCAGATGATAAGTTTAGCAGATGAACAACAGGGTTTTTGTAGTGGAAATTACTGAGAAATCACTACAGTATAATAGACCAGCATTTCTGTGTCTTATTGACCTAAAGAAAGCGTTTGACAGAGTAAAACTCAAAGATGTAATTCATCTTCTGTGTAACAGAAAAGTTTCCCTAAATCAATATTATAAAAACTATCGAAAATATCTACCAAAATAACAAAATTAAAGTTAGAATAGATGGACAACTTACAGAACCTATAGAAATAGGCAGCGGAATAAGACAAGGAGATTCATTGAGCCCCATGCTCTTCAATGTGATCACGAATTAAATCATCAAAAGCATTAACCAAGGAAGAGGATACAGAATAGGAAACAAAGAAATAAAAATACTCTGTTAAGCAGACGACAAAATATTGATAGCCCAAGATGAAGATAGTCTACAAAGACTGGTCCACAGATTTAACATAAGAGCAAAAGAATTTAATATGCCAATCTCATCTCAGAAAACTAAAACAATAGTAGTCAGCAAAGAACCAACCAGATGTAAAATAGAAATTGATGGCATCAGTATTGAACCAGTAATGGAAATAAAATACCTGGGAATTACACTGTCTAGCTATGGAGACCAGTACAAAGAAGTGAGAGATCAAGTACATAAAGCAAATAGACTGACAGGATGCCTTAATAACACTATATGGGGAAACAGACATATTAACACTGAGATGAAGTCAAGAATTTTTAAAGCCAGTGTAAGACCAATAATGACATATGGCTCAGAAACAAGACCCGATACAGCCACAATGCAAAGGCTACTGGAAACCGCAGAGAAGCGAGAGAGAAACCGAGAGAAGATTTACAGGAAATACGCTAAGAGATCGAAAGAAAAGCGAAGTCATTAGAAGAAAATATAACGTGCAGTGTACAAATGAATGAACATTAAATAAAAAAAAAAAAAAATGGAATAACCACATAAGCAGAATGGAGGAGACTCGTATCGTCAAAATAGCACGAGATAAGTCACCAATCGACAGAAGAAGTATCAGAGGACCACGCAAAAGATGGAGTGACAACCTTCCATAGAGGTATTAATCCGCCAATGAACAAGCAGAATTGCTTATAAAAAGGAAGAAGAAGAAGAGAAGAAGGTTAGGGTTCGCTTTATTGAGATTATATGGCATGTAAACATCACTTCAAAGATTTTCATTCAATGCGCTTTTAGATTTTTGTCCGTTTCTGTCGCGAAGTATCAAAATGGCGAACGTTCAATATTCAATGATGATAATTAAAAAAAAAGTAAGAATAATCCCTTTAGTAGTTTTAAGTTTTTAACGATAACACGTGAGCAAGGTTACCTATTTTTATAGTTTCGCCTATTCATCGTCTATTCGACAGAATTTATTTGTGTCTTTATTGACATGAAATATAACATCAAAAATATGACATCGAATTTTCTTTAATAACAATATGTTGCACATCTGTTAAAAGATATACATATCTTAGAAGAGCTTGTCAGTTTAGTCATATTTATAGATTTTATATTTGATATTTCAGTTTTCATCTCGGAAATCGTTCTGAAAATACCTACCTACTTTCCCAGGTGGAAATTGAAACGTCAAATATACAGTTTTGTTAAATAAAATTGCGGTTTATTCCCAGTTATATAGTAATTATAAAAATAGTTATAAAAATTTTATAACAAAACCTATTTAGACGTAATTTTACTGTATTAACCTACCTTTACAGAAATCAGATATGGCTGATCACGAGCACAAAGTAAGTCTAGATTTGTAACGGGAATTACTCATATGCGATAAGATGTATTTGGCAATAATATTATATCTCCTACTAACTAAATAGAGCTAACATACAATTTACAAAAAATGACAATATCGCAAATTCATATTACCCATCTATCCTGATGAGCTGAATTGTGGCAAAATTTTTAATGGCAGAATTCATTGTAATAAGCAAAGATTTCATAGATTTTCAGTTACAAAAATAGTATATTATTTTATTAGGAGTAAAAGATACTTTTTGTGGCGAGGCTGTACGCTTTACATTCCAAGGCAGATTTTCCGAAACAAAAGTCATTTTTACTCCGAATAGAACTTAGTAATTTTTATGTTTTTTCAATCGTCACCATCGAGTTAGATTCTAACTTGATGATCGTCGCAAATAATTTTTATGTTACTATGGTTACTTCTATTGATTGCCACTTTGACAAATAAGAAAAATTACCGATTTTTGCGCTACATGTTAAGTTTTGTGAACGTTTGTGCTTTTTTTATCCCAAAAGTACGAGATTCTGAAGATCCCACGGCATCGTGTATTCCTCCAGATATTTTGTGTACTGCAAAGACTGTAACCGAAGGATTGTTGCCTACCAAGCATACTGCGGTTTATTGATTTTTACACTTTAGTGCCTAGGCGTAAAAGTGCTTCACTTTTATGTCTAGGTGTAAAAGTAACATTTTTATATTGTCAATCACGTCACAAAAAGTAATACTTTTGTGACGTTTGAAAAAAAAAACAATATTTGATGGTACGATGGCGATAAAATATTTGTTTAAGTATTACATTGTAGCAGTATTTCGGATTGATTGTAGCTTTATTTACTTTGCTATTATTATACTATATGGCAATTATAGTTTTAATAACTGTACTTTGATGAACCAAGTACAGGATTTTATTATAATTCGACTTTCTAACGAATAAATTTGAATCGCGATATTTATGACCTTCGTATTTCAACTACTAGCATGTACTCCTGACCTTTGCTTACTAAAATTGTGTTGCTTATTGCGCAAAATTATTATACGTGAAGCTCTTCTTCTCTCTGAAGCAATGTAGTCTAAGCATAACATCTTGTTTCGTACCGGCTTTTCGTTTTTAGGTTAGTTTTACTTTTTTAAGCATTGTAAGAAAATAGCTTTATTCGTAGTAGTTCATTAAATAGTGAGAGTGTAAGCTATGTTTAATCCCTGAAATGAGTGTGTCCTGTAAGTAACTTGCCGTCTTAAAGTTCATGAAAATATATGAAAATTTTCTATGCAATTTATCTCCAGAAGGACTAAAGGTAAGGTTAAAAGTGTGTGTGTGACAACACAACTATTCTTTTTTTTATTCGGTATGTAGAAAGTTTTATTCCCCACTTCTTGTACACATTATGCTGTTTTGAATGTCTGACGGGCTGCGCTTCAATTTCCAGTTTGTGTTTGTGATTTATCTCGAGCCATTATCATCAATCTTCCTTCTTCTCTTCTGTTAACATATTATTACACTTATTTTATTTTTAATACTAAGTTAAGTCTCTTGCATGTATGAGTTATGCTTTTGCTTGCTTGTCAAATTTAAGGTGATACTTGACAAATTTGTCCACTTGCGTAGAAAATTAAGTGAGAACGCATTCGGAGGAAAAGAGATACATAATGCGCTCGGTCTCTTCGCCTCGTTAGTACACTCCATACTACAAGTTTACAGAGAGTGACCTTATTTATTAATGGAACTTCTATGATATGTCTATATTGTATGTTATTTTGACGTTTCAATTTTTCCTTCGGAAATTTTTCTCAAAATACAAAATATTTCGTTTTTGTTACTTGGTAAAAAAATTCTTCTAATAATTATATTTTATTTCTTCTATAAATGTCTCGTTCTGTAATTTTATAAAAGGAATATTGGCAGAGATGAAAGTTTTACATTTGCGTTACAGTAAACTGTATAAGAATAAAAGAACAGTAGTTCTAAATTTTAGTAAGTCATAAATATTTTATTCTGTTGTTTATTTCTTTACAATAGAATAATACCAGCCCCGTTGGGATACCTGTCAACATCCGGTATTTAGGTACTAAACTGTGTAACTTTATTAACTTTCCCGAATATTTTATTTTTGTAAGGAGATTTTGTAGAAATATATCGTATAAAATATATCTCAAATAGTGACTGAGTTGTCAATATGAATAAGTCAGATAAAATAAAATTATTAGAAGAATTTTTTAGCAAGTAACAAAAACAAAATTTGTTTAATTTATTGGTATTTCGTATTTTGAGTTAACGATTTCCAAAGTGGAACTTGAAACTTCAAAATAAACTTATTTTAAACTAAAATTATGGCTTATTCCCAATAAAAATAGTAAATTACAATATTATGCCACCCTTTGGACACTGGCTTGTGCAAACCTTCGGTGGTATTGTCTCCCCAGTATCTGTCATGGGTATCAGAGGAATGAATATAAGTTTCATCCATGTAAATTATGGGCCGATTTTCTTCCCTATTTTGTTTAATATTTCTGAGAAACTTCTTCCGGAGCACTTGTATATCGGGTTTTTCCATTAGGATTTTCCTGTTATTCTTCGCTTTCTTCCATGGAAATCCCATATCTCTCATCACTTTTCTCAAAGTTTCATGCAACCCTGTATAAATATTGTCTTAATTATTTTTTTTGTTATATGTCACAATGTAGGAACTCGTTTTCCCGTGACATAATAATTTATTATTATACGCCGAAGTAAACCTTTGTCAAAATCGCCCAAGTTGGTTTTTGGGGCAGATCTCATTCTTTTGCTATGCGTCGAAAATGATGTAGAAGCACTTTCTTCTGTATTTTTCATTTCACGAGAGATCCGTTTTATAGTGGCTATACTTACTCCCGTTGCTAAGGAAGCACGCTCTTGAACTTTTTTAAAATCTTTAACATGCGGATTTTGCATCGATCTCTCTCTGCATAAAAATAATTACATTTGCTATTACCTCCCTCGTTTGTCCAGACAAGACTTTGCCTTCTAATTTTGAATGAAAATCTATGTTTTTAATTTCAAATACTTAACAATAATTATTTAAAAAGTCAAATCTATTGTAATACGATATTTCTTCAACACACAGTAACTTTAAACATAAGTAAAATAAAGAAAACTTTGTCGCAGACTATACAAGTACCTTGCACTTCGAAGGGCCAAGAAATAATAAGGACAAATTGTGTTGTGGTCGAATGCGCATCGTGGGTGGAGCCTAATTTCAAATCGGCCAAGTATCATGTTAAATTTGACAAGCAATATTTCTGGTGCCGTTTCTGTATTATAATATGTTATAATAGGTTCTTAGTTTTTTCAATTTGAATTAAAAACTAAAAGGCAACGTAAATTGTGAATAGTTTGACAAAAAATTACTATCTCGATCTTTTTTAGAAGTTATTTAAATGGAAAATGCACTGTTTCGAGTATTAGAACAAAAAAATTTGGCGATATGAGAAAAACAAATAGATACACAAGCATAACAAACATAATAGTTCCGCAAAATTTATTCGATTCAGACTGTACCACAACATCGCTAAAACGACACGGAATGTGAAAGTACAAAACAGTTACATTGAATTTAATAAAGTTAATAACGACTAAATATTAAACTAGATAACAGTGATGTTGCGGTATATAGGTACTGATATTTGTTTACAAGATAGTTATGGGTAAACAATTAGCGTAGAATTTTATCATGAATAATACTAATAACGAACTATAATTATATTTATATTATTCGTATAGACATACCTGATGGCTGTTTTGTTTTGATAAAATTAAGGTAAAAAAATCGTTATATATCATAGTCCAGGTAAATAAGATATTCCCATGGCTTTCATTCTGCTATATACCTATCTGACAAGTTTTTTGAGTTTTATGGACCTCGGTAACCGAAATCTCTGTTTGCTGCAGTGGGTTTGGTGTAGTTTTTAAATTATTACCAAAAAATAACAATTTAAGAACTTTTGTCCACCAGTAAATAGTAAAGCATTTTAAACGAATTGGGAGGTAAATATTTGATAAAACACGTTTACACAGCTTTAAAATGGCAATTTTACAAATGTTGATCTAATAAATTTGTTGATTAGAAAACTGTGAAAAAACGTAAGATTTTTTAGTTTCAATAAATGATAATTACTATTGTAAAAATAAAACTACAAGCTTGATATTGGGTTGTAAGTTGGCTCTTATAGTGCTAAAAATACGGTTAATATTTTAGATTGATTTAACTACTAGTTTAAAAGTTATTGAATTTGTTTATCCTAAATAACTCCTTTGTTGCAATAATAAAGTCAGAAAAAAATACAATAATGCTACGTATCGCAAAAGCAATAGAGAGAGAGAGAGAGAGAGAGAGAGAGAGGGTCATTATATCAAAAAAATTTAAAAAAGGGAGCAAAAACCATTTCCAATATTGCAAAACTTAATTTAAAAACATTGAAATATTTTGATTATAAACAATTAGAATAACTTTTGTGCTATTGGTCAAAGAAAAATTAGTTTTTCATATTCGAAGAGCTGGGGCATTTTTATAAAGATTAAAAAATTAAAAAGTTGTACTACGACAATTTAGTTACTTAAAACTCAGTTTATAATAATTAGGAAATTTAGAAAGTCGTCTACAGAGCTTCAACTCGAGCCACCAGCTAAAAACTCGAACTATAAACTATATCTCGTGTTCTAGTTGATGAACTTTAACGTTTTTTTTTTAATCTGTGTGTACTCTTTACGTATATTACGAGTATGTCTTTTGTTCATAAATTTAATATTTCATTAACCAAGTAAATGGTAAATTTACTTGGATACTTTTTGGAAATTTTTTACGATATTTTTAGAATGATTTTTGTTGGCAAACATAGGAATGGATCAGTTGCACTTGAATTTACAATAACTTGTAAATAATTAATAATAATTATGTTTTGGGTGGTTGGATGGTTCTAGCCGCTGGACAAAGCCGTCCTTCTTTCGACCACGGAAGATTTATATTATCTTTATGTGAAATCATATAACATCGACCTTGTATCATAATAACTTTACATTTTACTATGATTGTTATGGAATCCAAAGTTTTTTACAAATATTTTGGTAGCTAGTTTCTACTACTTTAAAATGTTTTACTGCTGATGGTCTGACTATGCCTAAAAACATTTTGGAGATTTGTAATCATTTTGAATAAATTTTAAATTTTTGAATAAAATATATCATCATACACCAGAAGTCTTCACTTTTTCTTCTTCTTCACGTGCTATATCAGAATTATCCGACGTTGGCGATCACCATTGCGAAGGCTTCTCGATCTTCTGCAATATGGAATAATTGTCCTGCATTTAATATCTAAGTCCATTCACGAATGTTTTTTAACCAAGAAACTTGTTTTCTTCCTACACCTCTACGGCCCTCTATTTTGCCTTTAAGGATCAGTTGTAATATTTTATATCGACTTTTCCCTACTATATGTCCCAGATAAGACATTTTTCGATGTTTAACAGTCTTTAGCAGTTCTTTATCTTTGTTGACGCTCCGTAGAACTTCTTCATTAGTTTTCCTTGCTGTCCAAGTTATCTTCAGCATTCGTCTAACCCCACATTTCTAATGCTTCAATCTTGTTCATGATCGATACTTTTAGCGTTCACACTTCTGCACTATACAAAAGTACTGACCAAATATATCACTTAGGGCCGGTTTCACCAACGACAAATAGCAGTCTATTCAATGAATAAAGTTATTCGACCAATAAAACTGACATATCTGCGTTTCACCAACGTCAAATAAGACTTATTCTATGAATAAACTCCAAATAAGTTATTAGTCCAATATCGGCCAAATAAATATTTATTCTTCGAATAAGTTGACTGCTAACCTCACTTTAAATATCAATAATAAAGAGAATTCATTAGTTTAACTTGAAATTATCAACAATGTATTGCAGGTAAACGTAATTATATCACACAATTTGAATTTTGTATACATATATATTTATTTTAGATTATTATTTTCATCATCATCATCCTCTGATGACGGAAATGAGCAGCGAAGGAGAAAACCACGCTTGCAGTTGCAAAGAAGAAACCCTTTTGCTGAATTTGATGATGTGGATTTTAAAACTAGGTTTAGATTATCAAAGTTCTCCATTTCGTTCTCTAAACAATTTTTGCTCTTCTCGCGTTTTTTGTCCATTTTCACAAGTTTCAGATTCACAATAATTTACAACCACAACAAACAGATTTTTTTTATATAAATTATGTATTGACATTGACAATTATTATTATTTTGACAAATTAATCAACCAATATCAAATATTATAGGTTATGTATATGATTACAGTGAAAAATAAAGTGCGATGCGCTTGTCCAAACACCTAAGAGGTGGAGGCCAAGAAAGGTGTCAACGAGTACAGTCTGTGGAAAATCATTACACTTTGAACTTATTCGACGAATAACTAACTGTGGATTACAAATAGTTATTGAAACAAAATAAAATTTATTCTACTAATAAATTTTATTCGACGATTAACTATTCAGTGATTTATTTGTTGTTGGTGAAATCGGCCCTTAACCATTTTTTGTCTTAGTTCTAAACTGAGATGTTTATTGCAAAGAAATAACTTCATTTTCATAAAAGTAGTTTTAGTCATTGCTATTCTACGTTTTATTTCTGTCTGGATCTAGTTGGTCCGTTATTACAGTTCCCAAATATGTCATTTTGTGAACTTTCTCAACTTGGACTTCGTTTAATTGAAGCTTTGCATCGAGATGTGGGTCACGACTAAACACTAAAAATTTGGTTTTGTTTGAGTTTATTTTAATGCCGATTTCCTCTCTCACCTCGTGAATACGATCAAGCAGAATTTGGAGACGTTCAATATTATCTGACAGAATTACTGTACCGTCTGCATATCTAATCACATTAAGTAATTCCCCGTTGATTTTTATTCCATATGGTTGTCTCTCAAGTGCCTTTTTAAATAACTGGTCCGAGTAAACATTGAACAATGTTGGCGAAAAAATTTGTCTGACTCCTCGTTGTATGGAGATTTCATCGGTGTATTCTCCTTTCACAAATTGTTGAGAGCACGAAATGTGCATCAAACTCATAAAACGGTCGTAAATCGTAGGCGTTCCTGAGAATTTTATTCATTAAATAATAATATAATGTTTTGATACTGTTATATATATTATTAATAATATTTTAATACTAATATATTTAGCAAAAAAACAATTAAAACTTTCACGGCTAATGTTGGTTATTATATTATATTAATAAAAATAAGAATTTAACCATTAACAATTTTGTAAATAATAATACCTTATCTCTTTGGATATTTTAATACTAATCTTCGCGTTTAATCACTTTACTAGAAAACCTGGAATTCATATCCGAATGTACTATTCGTTGCAAAATAATTAGGATGGAATTCCCCATATTTTTAATAATATAATGGGTATAAAGATGCCGGCTTTGGCCACGTGCCTCGTCTGTTCAGATTATATTCGAAACTTAACTTGAAAGGGTGAAGTTATTACGAACGAAAACAATTTTTTTGTTTAGTACGTTTTTGATCGCATGTAATTTACGGCTCGTCGGTGTTTCCGCACCTACGGCAGTAATTAGCGTCTCGAATATTGATTTTGCGAATTATATGCAGTGCGTGAGTGATTTTTTATTCCATATACCTACGAACATATACGTATCTTTCGCTCGTGCTCGTTTTGTTGGATTGTTTGTGATGGCTTCATCATCAACATCATCAAGTTTTACACCGGTACTGTTGCGTATAGTCAGTAAGTCTGTCTATTCACCAAGAGAGAAGACTATTGTCCTGAATGTTTACGATGCTCTGGTTTCTCAAAATCCCACAAACACTGTTTGCAACATAGTCGAAAGTTGTGACAACATGACTGGTGTAGGAGAGTCAACTATATATAGGTTCTTATAAGAAAGAAAAAAACACGGTATAGTTAACCCGAACGCTAAAACGAACACTTAAAGAGAGGGAAAAAGCCTATTGAAACTGATGAATTTGCCAAAAATGGTATTCGAAGGAAAATTCATGGATTTTTTTTTCAAAAAAGAAATACCAATCCTAAACAAAATTTTACAAGAAGTTAGAGACGACCCGAATTTGCCTCATAATGGACGAACTAAATTGTGGTTTTAAAAGTTTTAAAAGAATTAAATTTCCGGTGGAAGAAATCAGACCGAAAATGACTTTTGATTGACCGGGAGGAGATAGTATGTTGGAGAAGAAATTATCTAAGATCCATAAGAAAATTCCGGGCTGAAGGAAGGCCAATCTTCTACCAGGATCAAACGTGGGTAAACTCAGGTCATACTCTAAAAAAAATTTGGTCAGATAAAAATATATTAAGCTCCAGGCAAGCCTTTATGGAAGGTTGGTCTACTGGTATCTCCCCACCTTCTGGTAAAGGCAGTAGATTAATAATTTCTCACATTGGCAGTGAAAAAGGATGTGTTAAGCATGGTTTGTGGGAATTTCAGTCCAAAAGCACAAAAGACTATCACGAGGAGATGACAGCTGATGTTTTCGAAGAGTATTTTGAGCAGATGATTGAACACATACCACCAAATTCAATTATAGTATTAGGTAATGCACCTTATCATTCACGACAGAAAGACTTCCAACGACTGCGTGGAAGAAACAGGATATTCTTGACTGGCTGCGGAATGAGTATCTGCCTTACGAAGATGGAATGGTAAAATCAGAACTTTTAAAAGATGCCCGGCAACACAAATCTAAGTTCAAGAAATACGTAGTTGACAAAATGGCGGAAAGGCGAAACATCACAGTCCTTAGACTTTCACCCTACCACTGCGAAATAAATCCAATTGAATTCATTTGGGCACAAATGAAAAGTTATGTGGCTAGAAAAAAAACGTCATATAAAATACAAGCTGTACGTGATTTGTTATACGAGTCTTTACAACATATTACAGAACAAAACTGGAAAGATGCAGTGAGACATGTAATAGAAGAACAAAAAATGTGGGCTCTTGATAACATAATTGATGCGACCGTAGAGACACAACCGCTAATTATTAACCCTCAAGACGACTCGAATTCTGAAGTTGATCCTATTTATTTTGAATTTGAATAGTTTTCTAATCGTAATTATATAAGGTAAGTAATAGTAATTGTAATCGTAAGGTATTAAAGGGGAAAGGTGCAAAATGTCGCCTGTTAAAATGTTCAATGTGTTTTCATTTTTGAAAAATTTAAAAGCAGAATGAAATATTTATTAGACTAAATAAAAAGTTTCTTTTGCATGCAATATTTTCAATTAAAAATTATACTATATTTTCTCTTTTATTTTCACCCCTGATACATAATATATTAAAATAAAAATTGTAGAAGTTTTCAGGAACTTTCTGCTCTCAGTAATAATGTAATCTTTCATTCTGCGTTTAAACTTTTCAATAACACATTGGAAATTTTGTTAGGCGACATTTGACGCCTTTCCTCTTAATTAAATAATTGTATCTTTTACAAATGGCAAGAAACTTTTTATTTTTGAATAAAATAAAGAAGTTTTATTAAAAAATACAATTTACATAAGTACAATTTAAAAAATATATTTATAGAGTTCAAATAAATGTTTCAATCACATACTGTACGACACTGGTCGGTCATCTGTAACCATTCAAAATATCTTTGTAATCGGATTATAAGGTATTGTATTCCTTCAGATACAAGGTGGGTTAGTCGAAAACATCTTAAACCACCAGTTTCAGGTTGGTTTTTACTATTATATCGTATTACCTATCCTCTCTGTATTTCAGTTCTCTAATTAGGGTTACACTTGGAGTGAGCTATCGGCAAATTGTGAACCGATTATAGTTATCTCCAATTTTTACGATAGCAGCTTGATTTCCGTACAAATTTTTAATGACACGAATATCTTTACTTCTATGTAAGTTATTTTAAACAATGGTATACAGCCAACCACTGGGATTTTCCTTACTTCTGGGACTTATTTATTTATTTAAAAAAGTGAAAGACACAAAATGTTTTTTTTTTCTTGAATTTGCCAAATTTGATAAATATTTATAGTTGTAAATAAATAATATGGTTTTAAAACAATAATAAAATAATAATAAAATATTATGCACAATCTTCATTTTATGTAAACAAACCATTTTCATATGGCACCACATTAAATGTAAAAAGTTTGAGAAGTTATTTTTCTTGTAAACGAATTATTGGATTTTATTGAAATTTTTTTCTCACATTTTAGGTCTATTTCTAATAAATCACCATATTAATGTTTTCTGAAAAATATTAACGTTTTGCTCGTATAAGTTAAGATATGCTTTTTATCGTATTTTCTAAAACGCCGTGGAATTTATTAGAAAGAAACACTAGAGCTTATTTATATTTTGAAATAGTTTTATCCTTTCTCAAGAATTATTCAGAACTTTTTAAATGTAACTTGTTTTTATTTATTTATTGTTTTATTATTATGTAACATTTAAAGCAAAGACAACCCTACTTACATAAAGTTTATTTGCATTTAATATAACTAAAGCTTAACAAAACGTAACGTAAATAATCTGTTATCATTCCGCTTTCCCAAATACACAACGAGTTTTTCAACCTATAAATCTAATTACTTCTTCACAGCAACGAGGCATACTAAAAATCAAGCGGCATATTTGGCCTTGATCAATTGTATCCCAAACTTCTCTTACCATAACTTCTATGTCATCAAGAGAGACAGGTACTAAATGGCGGCTCCTGAGTTGACATACAATAATCTACCATACATTTTCTATGAGATTTAGATTATTGCTGCAAGGTGGCCAGTTCATGGTATTCCAACCTTGTTCAAATAATCACGGACAAATAATCACGTGCAACGTGCATGTGGTCGAGCGTTATTATGCATTAAAAGGAAATACATGGATAGACAGAATGTATGTTATATATTATCTTTTACTTGTCAAGGAACCTCTGTGTAAAGAAACCAAGTCCGTTCGCGCTGTAAGAGCTATTCCTGCCAAACCATTACAGATCCTCCATTGAATAAAGCAATAGGTCGTATGTTGCTATGTGAGCTATATAAGCAATACCTCGATTCATCAGTAAACAACACGTGCTTCCAGTAATCAACAGTCTAGTCAAGGTGCTCTCTGGCAAATTATAATCTACTTCTTTTACGTTTCAAGCTGGTACTCTGACAGATATCCTTACATGTAGATCTTGTTCAGCGTGACGACTGTATATAGTGTTTCTACTAATTTAAATATTATGAACATCTTCCAATTGAATTTGTAAATGTCCTATGACAAAACGTTCTCTTAAAGCACGAGGCCTCATAAACTAATCTTGGCATAGTGTTGTGAGCCTTCTTCTTCCTTGTCCACGCCGTCTCGTATGGTCGTTTAGTTCTCGAAAACGTTGAATGGCTCGTGATATTGTAGCATATTCTTAACCTCAAGCCTATTTCACGATAACTTAACCCTACATCAACTAAAGTCATTGTAATTGACATACTAAAACAGCAAAACAATTGATTGAATTGTAAACAATATTGTCAGTTCAAAACTGTAATGTCTAATTGTTTGATTTTTGCCTGAATTAACTGCTTCCATTAATGAGTTTTATAATTCAATAAAATCAAGTTATGCTTTGTACCTACTTTTCTTTTTTGATATTATAAATATAGATGCTTTTTTTTAAGAAAATTTTCAAAAAAAATTTAGCTACCTAGAAATATTAAAATGATATAGCGTTTGCTTTCAATAAATTTCACAGGGTGTTGCAAAATAAGATGAAAAAACAACTTTATTTTTACACTGCGTTTATAGGTAAACCGTTGACATTTTCCGGAAAACAATAATACAGTAATTACTTAGAAATAGATCTGCAATGTAAAAAAAAAAACCATCGAAATTATAAAGATTTAAAAGAAAAATAGCTTAAGAATTATAGTACAGTTGAGGTGGTGCGTTAATTTTGGAGAGTAGAAAATCACGTAATGCTTTAAAAGCACTTTTCTTTTTTTGATAATAGAGAAATCAAGATTATTTTATTACGAACATGTTAAGAAAAGATATTAGATGAAAAAACACAACTTTATTTTTACACCCCGTATATAGGCAAAACGTTTTTTTCCGACATTTCTCAAAAAACATTAATATAGTACCTAATTAATTAAAAATATACTTACAATGTGAAAAAAAAATCATCGAAATCCAATTAAGGGTTCAGAAGGAATAAAGTTTGAAAATCATGGTCCATTTGAGGTGGTGCGTTAATTTTTTTAGAGTATACAAATGTTTCTTCTACGTTGAGTTCCCATAAAAAAAATTTAATTCGAAATAAAAAGTTACAATTTTGAAAATTCTACAAACTACTACATTTTAATGATTTAAAATTAACGATTGAAACATAATACAGTAGAACCCCGATTATCCGTGCGCGCTTTATTCGTGGCTAATGGCCAGAGGTTAGTGGTGCCCATGAACGCTGAATAATGCACCGTGTAAACATTCATTTCGGGGAATCCCCAAGTTTTCTCGTATTTTCGTCAACAGCTGACCGGTTCGTTAGTTGAACGTAAACCGGCGCACAAAATGCAGCGTACGGGTGCTAATAAAAAGTGTAAACGCAATGTTTTAACTATTGAGCAAAAAATGGAAATTTCGAAACAATTTGAAAATAAAATAAGTGTTGCTATGTTGGCTAAAACATATAATATTGGGAAACAAACAGTTCGTGACATTGTGAAGAAAAAATCCGAATTACAGAGCTTTGTAGCTAAAGCGAACAGTGCAAAGGTAATTTCTGACAGGAAATCTCTAAAAGGGTCTACGTTTCGAGAACTTGGTGATGCTATGACCAAGTGGTCCTTGCAGAAAAGATCAATGGGGGTTCCAAGATCAGGACCTATGTGTGGTAGGCAAGTTGAAAAGTTTCACGAGCAGTTGAAAATTAAACGCACCTTCTCGGCATCTTCTGGTTGGCTTTACAGATTTAAAAAACGTCATAGAATACGAGAATTAGCTGTTCAAGGGGAGAAATCTACGATTTTAAAAATCTCATAACGGAGCACGACCTAAAACCTGAGCAAGTGTATAATACAGACGAAACTGGGCTTTATTGGAAAGCAATGCCGAGAAGAACCCTTGTTGCAGGCTCAGAAACTAAAGCACAAGGTTAGCTTTAATTCTTTTTACGTATAAAGTATTTTTTAAAATAATTTTTTTGGGTTTTAAATCAAGCAAAGACGGTATAACAGTTTTATGCTGTGCTAATGCCTCAGGAACCCATAAGCTTAGGTTAGCCGTCATTGAAAAATCCAAAAATCCGAGGGCTTTTAAAAATATAAAAACACTGCCGGTTGATTATTATAATCAAAAGGCAGCTTGGATGGATCGTGTAATTTTTAAACAGTGGTTTTTCCAAAAATTTATACATCAAGTTAGAGCTTATCTACAAGAAAATAATCTTCCACCAAAGGCTGTTCTATTAGTGGACAGTGCGCCATCGCATCCTGATGTAGAGCAACTAAAGTCAGCAGATGGGAAAATATTCGTAGCATATTTTCCTCCGAATGTAACATATATTGCCCAGCCAATGGACCAATGTGTTATCGAGGCCATGAAAGGGCTTTACAGGAAAGACCTAATGCTTCAACTGTTGGGAGAATGTGATATTGTGGGATTTTGGAAACGCCTAAATTTAAAAGAGGCAATTTATGCTGTAGCTCGGGCTTGGAGTGAAGTGAAAACGGATCATATTAAAAAATCATTTTATAAAATAATGACCTTAGAAGATATGGGAGATGAAGACGGTAATCACGTAAATGAAGGTGAGCTATCGGTCGAAAACATAGCATCTATAGCCTCACAAATCAAAGGTTTGGAAGAAACGAACAATAACGAGATACAGGAATGGATAGAATGTGATCGCCAAGAAACAGGGTATCAGATTATGAATGACGATTATCTTACAGAAAGTTCTGACACAAGTAGTGATGATGATGAGAATTGTGTTGACAATGATTGCGTCATTAAGACAAGTCATCGGGAAGCAAGGGATGCAGTAAATGTACTTATTCAATATTTTGAAGAACAGCCTGGACCCTGGAGCTGATAACATTCATGTACTTCAGCTTAAAAACATAAAGGAAATTATAAAGTGTAGAAGTTACGAAGCTCAAAAACAAAACAAAATTAGTGATTTTTTTAAATGATTTTTTTTTTTAAATATGTAATGTTTATTCATAGCATATACATTATGTAGAAATAATAATATGTATGTACTTTTATTTTCTGTTACATGTATATTGTATGTATCACGTTTCTGCTCTTCGTTTGACACATGTATTTGTCTAAATAAATTATTAAAAAAATAAATTGAGGTCTTTGGATTATCCGTGTTTTCGATTATCCGGCGAAGCCTCGGTCCGGGCTGGCCCGGATAATCGATGTTCTACTGTAATTACAATAATAATAAAAATATTGATTTCTTCCTTTTTATAACTTTGGGTATCAGAATCTGCTGAGTCTCAATAGTAGGGGAGCTTATGGCTACATTTCTATATAAATTTACAAAAATATTCAAAAATTAATTAAATCGCAGTTTTTTCAATAACTTACATTATAAACAAATTCCATCAATATAATTTTTAACAAATTTGTCCTGTATCGATTTAACTTATGCAATATATAAATTAAAGTGTAAAATCAAGGGTAAACTCAGTTGCTATCAACAAGTCCTCGTAGACACTTTGTCTCAGAACCAGCATCCTCCAGTGAAGTCTTACGTTGCCATTTTATCAATTCCAATTGTAACTTAAACATCATAGCATATAGGATCAAATAATGTAACTTAAATTTAAATTAAAAACATTTAATGGATATTTATTAAGACACACTGATGATGAAATATTGATTCCGAAAACCTTCTGTGATGTAGCCCGATTGGGTGTTTTAATTATATACCTTTTATAAAGAATTTTTAAATACATTTTTTGTGATACATGGTATACAGCCAGCTACAGGAACTTAGTTTCCTTGTGGATTTTAATTTTTAGGCCTCGTTTAGCTCAGTCTCTCAAGTGTGAGAACGTCTTATCTTAGAAGCCAATCTGATAAACGAGTGTGGCTGGGATAAATAAACTAAGGTATTAACTAGTCATATTTGTTGTACATAAGTAAATACAAAATTGAAATTGTAATATTAAATTAAAATCAAACAAACAAGGCTTGTCTACAGCTTTACAAAACATAAAAAGATACTTATGGCTTCTGATGTTATCTTCAAGTAGTTAGACAGGATTTCATGTAGAGGTTAGTTGCTGATGTAGCTGAATCTATATACTTTTATGTTTGTATCTTCATGTGGTCATTGAGTTCTGAATAACAGCTACAGTTGTTATAGAATGGTCGACCATGTGCTACGGAAAGTCATTAACGAGGCTCAGGAAGTTCCACCCATGTGATTTCGATATGTAATCCATATATATTTCGAAAAAAAACTAAAATAATAATCCTTGTGGTAGCAACGACACATGTTATAAAATATTTCCTTGCCATATAAAGATTGAAAATAAAAACAATATTAGATAGAAAGTAGAAAATTGGCAAGGATAAATTATTATTAAACTTTTATTATTAACAAGAAAAATAATAATTATTAAGCAAATTAGTTAAATTATATTAAATATACTAACTGCATACGAGACGAATTATAATGTTAAAATAAACATGTGTGGGGGAGGTTATTTATGTATGAAAAAAAGTCCAATTTTAAAAAGACCAAAAAAAATGAATAAATAAAAATAAAATAAAAATTTAACGACACAAAATGAATTTTGAGTAGAGGATCCAGCTTAAATTAGCAAAATAAATAATAAGCAAAAGTAATAAAAATAAATAATAAGTAAAAAAATAAGAAAAGACAAAATAAAAACTAATATAGTCCATCTCTTTAGAATTAAAATGACATGACAGAGCAGAGTTGCCAAATGACAGATATACTTTGTCTATTAAAGTAAGGCATAGACATTTTTACGTTCTATGTCTGTGACTGGAGTCAAATACAGCAAATATAACTGAAATAAATAAACATTAAAAATAAAAAATAAAGATTAAATAGGATATTTAGTTGATTGAAGAGTTGAATAAAAAGTTGAGTGCCAACTATTTTTAAAATAAAAATAATAAAATGAAAGATAAAGTTAATATATAAATAAAATAAAATAATTATTTACCGAAAAATAACAAACATGCGATGTTTATAACGTTACAAGGTTTCTTAACGGTTATAAACAAACAAACTATTGTTTAAAAAAAGTAGCAACTTTGCTTCTAATTACTGTAGAATACTTTTTTTATTTGTCTATTTTAATTGTTTTCGAATGTCAATAATAATTTTCCCCGACCAATAGCGAAAAAGTTATTCCAATTGATTATAAGCAAAAATTGCAATGTTTTTGTAGATCAGTTTTGCAATATTGGAAATCGTTTTTTTTATACGTTTTTTAAATTCGTTTGGGAGGCAATGTACAAATTAGAAATACAGACGGAACTCATAGAAGCTACAAAAGCTCTGTATAAAGAAAATAAAGTGTCCATTAAAATGGGAACAAGAATCATAGGAGACTTCACCACAACAAAAGGGCTCCTGCAGGGTTGTTCCACATCTCCAACCCTATTCAAAATATACTTAGAGAAAGCCTTGACTACATGGAAAAGAAAATGCGAAGGCATGGGAGTACCGTTACGGAACGAATACCTATATACATTAAGTTTTGCAGACGATCAAGTAGTGATTGCACAAGACCAAGACGACCTCAGCTACATGATGAAGAAACTACAAGAAGAATATACCAAGGCTGGCCTAGATATTAACCTCGCGAAAACAGAGTACCTATCTACAAGTGAAGAAGACATAGAAGATCTACAGATTGATGACAACGTAACAATCAAAGGAAAGGATAAATTCAAATACCTGGGGTTTATAATCACGAAAAAGGCAACAACAGAGGAAGAAATTACACAAAGATTAGGACAAACAAGAACAGCAATCCGACAACTTAACTCAGTATGGTGGGATAGACACCTAAATATGAAGACAAAAACGTAAATTTATAAAACATTAGTGCGAAGTATTATGACATATGGGGCTGAAAATTGGATCATAAACAAGAAAACCAGCAGTAAGATAGTAGCAACAGAAATGGAATGCCTGCGAAGATGCTGCAGAGTAACAAGAATGGATAGGAGAAGTAATGACGAAATAAAGCAAAGAACATCAATAGAAACAGACATACTAACATATATAGAACAAAAAAAACTAAAGTGGTATGGACATGTAAGAAGAACTAGCGACAGCAGATGGATAAAGAGAATAACCGAATGGAGCCCCATAGGAAGGAGGAAAAGAGGACGACCCCGAAAATCCTGGAGGAACGAAGTAGACGACGCCATGAGTAAGAGAGGACTAAACGATGGAGAATGGAACAACAGAGAGAGATGGAAACGGTTGAGCGAGGGAAGGCAGTGAATACTGTAGAATCCCTAAATATATATATATATATATATATATATATATATATATATATATATATATATATATATATATATATATATAAATTCGTTTGATAGAATACTTCTTTCTCTTATTTATGCTGCTCATAGTACTACTGTTATTTTTTTTTTGACATACGCTATTGCAAAAAAAGTTATTGGCGGATAAACAAATTGAAAAACTTTTAAACTAATTGACGAATCAATCTAAAATTTGAACCGCATTTTTATCATTATAAGAGGCAAATTTACACGCAATATCAAGGTTGTAGCTATTTTTAAATATATTAAAAGCTGTTCTGCTGACACAAAAGGCTTCGTTACACTATGAATTCCACCAAGTCACAGGGACATAATTTTTGATGGGCATTGTTTTGCCGTACTTTGCAATATGACACTTTTAAAAGCACCTAAAGAATTATTTAAGTACATTATCTTTCATTAGGAGATTTTCCAAATCCTTATCTATATAATTTTCAAAATTGGTAAGCTTAGCAGAATTTATGTACCATTTGGTCAAGAAACATATTGCGCAAGGCTGACCTGAGAGATTTTCAATGATAATAGGATGATGGCCACTTCCATAAGTATACTCCAGAACATTCCAAGAGAGACTTGGAGCTAGACCTAGATCGCACAAACCTAAATCAATCATGGCGTATTCTCCAGGGCAGATGTTAAATCTTGTAGGTTACTCGTTATTTAGTAAATTTTATTAAAGATCCTGCCTTACCGTTTCTAGAAGTTTTCCACTGGGATCAGTATGCTTGGAAGTCAAATAAAGTTGTGACCATTTAAATCAACTACGATAATTTGAGGAGACTATCTTCATATGTATCTAAGGAACTAGATATATAGGATAGTAAATGTTAGATATAAACATCAAAAGGGGAGCGGCAATATCTATAAATGTAGCATCTATGTTACTATTAACAGGAAGATTGTTTGTAATCAGAGATTTCTTAACAAATCGCAAACTCCACCTGAAGAGTAATTATTGACATGGACTCTGTCTTCTCCAAAAATATTAAAATATTTGGAAATATAGTTTTTTAAGGAGTCCAAATTTGTTTCTGGAAGATATCCTATCCTTTCGATAGGAAATTCAGAAGTTAGTTTTTCTATTCTAGGATTTTTCCTCGATTTTTCCGTCCTCGGATTCAGAGATGTCGTAACCCAAGTGTCGGGAGATTTTTCTTATTAAGGAGGTGATATAACGTTTGGTTGATCTATATTTTAATTGAGGATGGACTTCAGGTAGCATATGGACTAATCTCAGTAGGTCAGAAGTAAAATCTTGAATTATATAAAAAGGATGTTGCATTCACATAAAATTGCTTAGAAGTAGATTTAGTTGGTCAAAATTGAGAACAAATGTGGATGAATGATTTTTAAAAAAATTTTTAGCAGGTTGAAGGTCATATAATTTTAATTTCATTTCTATACTCTAGGCTAAGACGTAAGTACAGCAAATGGTTTTTTTGACTTATTGATACTATATTTCGGCTGAAAATCGATACTTATTACTTTGGAGGTAAACATGGTGTTAACTTCTCCTTGGCCTTTATCTATATTAGGATTGTTCAGATTATTTGTTTATTTTCCTTTAATATAAATTTGTTACTTTTATAAGAATGTAGCTGCAGGTTAAGACATTTTTTAGAGAATGAAGAAGAAATATATTGACTGTTATTTATTTCAATTAAATTCGTTATTGATTCCAGTTTATCAAGACAGTTGGTGGAGATGTATACAGATATTTTAGTTATAATAGACCATAGTTTCTTGAAATAAGAATATTCGGTATGCTGTATTATCGAAGTCTATTCAACAAAAGTGGAATCGATTTTTAGAAAAGTGACTGGGGAGATCAGATTAAATCCAATTTTTTGTTAATAATCAACTAACAGAGTGTGTGATATTCTGGGAAATACGTTTGATAAAACAATTTGTTTCGCTGGTGAAATTAATCTTCTAGCTTGTACATTATTTTTCTGGATTTTTTATTTATCCATGGTTTGGAATGAATTTGTCCACAATTTGTTTATTTGCATGTGTTATTAAGTTATCTTGCAGCTGCGTATTTTGTAAAACTCTGAAGACAATCGCTTGATGTTTTGGGGAAATTATGTAGAAGTTGCTAATGAATAGGTTTCATTAGTATTTGTCTGTAATTGTGATACATTGTGGTATGTTAGAAATACTCTGAATATTAGGTTCCATTTCTTATTTTAACGTGATATTAAATATGATACATGCGATTAAAAATAATACGGACCTGCCCTCTAATTAAGCAGGTAATGAAACTGGAATAAATGAACTTCAGGTCGTACCTTATTGATGGTTGTTAAATTACAAATCAAATAAAAACTGGTTTACCACGTTATAGTAATCAAAACTAATACGATGTTTCCACTTACTGATATTTCATATAATTCACTTGGTAACTATGTATTTATAAATAAGCTGTTAAAAATTCCTACACAAAATTTGCAAATTGATTGAGAACAAAATAAACACGTCTCTCGGGACTAATTCAGGGTCGAACTCCCATAAAGTATTTTTTTCTACGAGTTCTATTTATTTCTATTCCATTTGCGCAAGGTTTTAAATAATTGCTAATATCTGGATTATCTCCTCTACATAGACATTGAATAGTGGAAGAGAAATATTTGGTGCAAACTAGGTTTGCAGATTGATTCTAATACATATTTTAAATAACCTTGATATCTTTTTTATCAAATCCAATTATTTTGAGTGTGTTCAATATTGTGTAATATAAGACACTATTAAAACTCAAACCTCAAATATTTTTTAGTGATCAATTGCATGCAATATAACCTTTTTTAGCCTCATTGCGTTTTTGAAATAAAATTTTACCACTGAAACTCACATTTTTGTATGTCGTTGACTAAAGAATTTTCAAGGAATATTTTCAATGTATGACTTATTAGACTTATAACTTTATGATACCTTCCTCTGGCGCCTTTTCACTTCTGATCCCAGTAAAGATGGATTTGAAGAATTGTTAAAGTTGATTAGATTTAATGTAGCTGGTCGGTCATCGGTCATTGGTATATATTTTTCCCAGAGCATGCCAATCTTATTATTTTTTTTTTATTTAAAAACAAAGTCACATTCACCTAATGGCTATTACCGACGGATTTTTACAATTTTATAAGTATAGGTATATGTTACATAGTTACAAAGCAGTACTGAATATGTATACAATTTTAAACAAAAACTTAAATCTTGTGGAATACATGGTTTGCGGTCAAATAGTCTATAAAGGTCGGTACACATATACGAGCCAAACGGTATGCATACGGTATGCGAACGCTATATTCGTTAATGTGTACGGCAGAAAAAACCGCTTGCGTACTGTTTCATCGTGACTCGTCGCGAACCAAATTGTTGCGGTTTATTCCACGACTTCAAAGGAAGCTCGTCTTTCAGTTTGGACGGCGCTTACTAGACGCAGCGAACATTTTTATTGTCTCATCAAATCGACATTGTGTGAATGACGTGTTCCTTCCTAGAGAGACGTGAGTAAACAGTAAACTGATTATTGTACATATTTTTATTTTTGTTAAGCAAGCAAAAACAGAAACATAAATCAGTGCCCAAATTATAAATAAAATGAATCATTTCGCACATGTGTGTTCGTTGTTGGTTTGTCGCTTTCCATGGGTCGAGATAAGTATGCGATCAGTACGATGTAGAATATTTTTCAAGGATCTGTACGCGTACGGTACGTATACCGTTTGGCTCGCATATGTGTACCCACCTTTAGGTTCTTTGATTCACAATTTTGTCGTAGCAGGACTGATAAATTTGAAACTATTTTAAAATAATTGCGTTTATGTTTGATTTCCCACAGTGCTTGCATATTGGTGGGTTACTTATTGAAAATAGGTATGGGTGTGTGACCTATTCGTAATCGGTTAACTACGCTCTGTTCGTGGCAATTTTTGTAACAGGTTTACTCCCTATAAGCTGTGTCTTTAATTTATGATAGTTTAGACGTTCATATTTCCCATTCGTTATGTCAGGCTTCTAAATTCTTTGCCTTAATAGAAAGTTTAAAATTTTCTGGTTTGCATTTTAATATTATCTTTGAGTCTGCACTAGACACTACACTACGCGCACTTAAGTATGCATCATCTCCGGTAATACTCACATGATAAGGAATCCATATGAAGTCAATTGTTCTAACTTTCTCTTGGCATATGTGAAGTTTTAATTTGATTATTTTTTCAAATAGGTGTTTAGGATATACTCGTTAAATTGAAATAATCCATTTCAGAGAATCAGAAAGAATCCCCGCTTTCATAATATTGGTATCATTAATTAATTAAACTGCTCGATAAAAAGCAAATAATTCTGCTGTATATATGGTACCGGGGGGTGTAGGGTTGTGTTATAGGGGTAGTACCTTTTATCGGGACGACCACATCAAGCGTCATAGACGGGAGATGGTTCTTGATAACTGGTCCTCATAAGACACCCAACTCTCACTTATGGCTCCACGTGCCACACCCCGGGAAACTGCATTTGTCTGCAGGCTAAACTAAGTGAGGGTAGCCAGATATGGTGAAAGGTAGCGTCTAACCCAGACGCAAACTAAACTTCGGCAGCTGGAAGTTTAAAACTGACCATGAGCATAGGTCATGGGGACCTATGCTCATGGTATGGTTATGGATCAGACATCAGAGAGCGCAGTGGGAACCACATACACGGTCTTTGCACAGCGGTGAAGTAGGCAAGAGGAAACCACTTCACTACATTTCTAAGACAATTTTCTACAATATGGAGTGTTACAAAATTAGAATAGGTCAGTCAGGCGAACCGATTGACAATCGGCGTCTTTCCACGTCCGGGGTGGGAGATGTGAAATGGGCTACCGGGCTCAATGCGACAGGGAACCAGGTCGCAGGTGCACAAAGGACTACTGCAACACTAAATAAAATCTCTTTTCGGAAAACCAACAGATTTGGAACTTGGAATATACGAGGTTTGATCCAACATCCTGGAAAGTTACATATAATAGAGAGAGAAATGGCTGATTATCGAATTTCTATGCTTGGCATCAGTGAAACTCACTGGAAGGGTAAGGGGCATTTCCGAAGCGCCTCTGGCAATACCATTTATTTCTCAGGCCACCAAACAGAGAGCATCAATGGGGTTGCAATTATAATACCACCCACATTCCAGAACTACGTAAATGGATATGATGCAGTTAATGACAGAATTATACATCTGAGACTAAAGTGCTCAACATCCATCCTCCACATCATACAAATATATGCCCCGACAGCCACGGCAGAACAAGCAACACTAGAAGACTTTTATATGGCTCTCGAAGGTGTACTTGATAAAATACCAAACAAATACATAGTGGTGATACTAGGCGACTTTAATGCCAAACTTGGAAGAACGAATCTAGATGACGACATGAAGATGATTGTAGGGCCATATGGTCTAGGAGATAGGAATGAGCGAGGAGACCGACTATTAGAATTCTGCAACCAAAGGAAATTCTCTGTAATAAACACGCATTTCAAGCATCATCCGCGTAGACTCTATACCTGGAAATCACCTGGAGATAGAACAAGAAATCAAATAGACTTTATTCTGATCAGTTCGAGATGGAAGTCTTCAATTACCAACGCAAAAACATTTCCAGGAGCAGAATGCGGAAGCGATCACCAGCTCTTGATGGCTGATTACAGAATACGTTTCAAGAACATACGCAAAGATTCTCCCCGTTCTTTTAGGCTAACGGACCCTGAATTAGCTACCTTTAAAGAGAGAATTGAACCAGCACTAACCAGAATAGAGAAAAATCAGGCAGAACAAAGTGTGGATGAAGCCTGGACAGATATTAAAGAAACCATCGTAACAACAGTGAACCAATGTTGCCAACCATCTATAAATAATAGCATTAAACCGTGGATCAGCAGAAACACGTGGAAAGTGATTGAACAAAGAAAGCAACTTAAAGTTCGCCCCTGTGATCAACAGACATATAAAGCTCTCTCCAGAGATATTCAACGAAGATGCCGAAAAGACAAACAAGAATACATCTCTGAAATCTGTCAAGAAATAGAAAATCACGGATATCGAAATGAAACCAAAGACCTCTTCCGGAAAGTGAAAATTCTTGCGAGAGAATTTAAACCCAAGAACTATGCAATAGAGGACAAACATGGAATTATCATAAGTGATATCGACAGAGTGTTGGAAACATGGAAAAACTATTGTTCAGAGCTCTACAGGGAAGAACACGTAAATCTAGGCCACACTTCAGCCCTCGAAAACATCGCATACAACCCTGAACCTGAAATTCTGCTGTCCGAGATTGAAGAAGCTGTAACTCACCTCAAGAAGAATAAATCCCCTGGCTGCGATGATATCACGGGAGAGCTCCTTAAGAACATGGGAGACAAAGGATGTTATATAATGTGGAAACTTTGTAATAAAATTTGGAGATGCGGAAAGTGGCCCAGAGAATGGCGCACATCATTGTGCATACCAATCCATAAAAAAGGAACAACTACAAAGTGTAGTAATTATCGTACCATCTCACTGATTTCCCATCCAAGCAAAATATTACTAAGAATCATTAAACGCCGTTTGCAACAATACTTAGACAAACAAATTCCCCAAGAACAAGCAGGCTTTGTCAAAGGGAAGGGTACAAGAGAGCAAATCCTTAATAGGCGGCAGCTCATAGAAAAGGCCCGCGAATTTAAAATTCCAATAATAATCTGTTTTCTAGACTACCAAAAGGCATTTGATTGTGTGAAGTGGGAAGTTCTCTGGACAGTTCTTCATGAGATGGGAGTTCCAGATCATTTGGCAATATTAATTAAAAACTTATACGAAGATAACCCAGTTAAAATAAGAATTGAAAACCAGCAATCTGATACCTTCAAAACCAGCAGAGGTGTACGACAAGGGTGCATACTATCTCCAGACCTGTTCAATTTATATGGAGAATACATAATGAGGAACGCACTCGATGGATGGAGAGGCGGCATCTCCATTGCAGGAAAAAAGATCTCAAACTTAAGATTCGCAGACGATACAACACTGATAGCAACATCTGAAGAGGAGATGTCGAGACTGATAAAGAGAGTAGAAACCGAAAGCAACAAGTGTGGGCTCAAGATTAATAATCAGAAAACAAAAATCATGATTGTGGACCACGCGAATATCCTCCAAACAACAGGCGCCCTAAATCAATTCGAGAAAGTAGACGAGTTCACGTATCTAGGATCTTCCTTAAGCAATGCAGCCTCCTACCATACGGAAATTCGCAGAAGAATAGGGATGGCCAAGAACGCGATGAGTCGACTGTCAAAAATATGGAAGGACCGCTCTTTATCCAAAAAACTCAAAATGAGACTGGTACGGACACTCATTTTTTCAATCTTCAGTTACGGTACCGAAACATGGACAATAAAATCAGAGGATAGGAAAAGGATTGACGCATTCGAAATGTGGTGCTGGAGACGAATGCTACGCGTCTCGTGGACGGAGCACAGATCCAATCAGTCGCTTCTCGAAGAGCTAAACATTCAGACCAGACTCTCCTCTCAGTGTCTTGCAAATGTTTTAAAGTTTTTTGGCCACATTGCGAGAAGAGACAATGACAACTTAGAAAGACTAATTGTATGCGGAAACGTAGAAGGACGTAGAGGCAGAGGACGCTCACCTATCCGATGGTCAGATCAAGTACAGAAAGCCACTGGAGAGACGTTTTCCGAGTCCATGAGAGCAGCCCAAAATCGCAAGACATGGAGAGAATTGACAGCCGGCATTGTAGGAAATCACGATCCTCAGCAATGAGGAAACGACAAGAGAGAGAGATATGGTACCGGGGAGGAATAGTTGAAATAGATATTGATCACGATTCAACTCCATTGCTAGATTTTGAACCATCTGTATATATTTTAGAGACATTTTAATAAAGTTGAAGTATATTTGACAAAATAGTTTTTAGTACTAAGGGATGTATTCAATATATTGGAAAAATCAAAGTTTAATATCTTCGAATGTGTTCCAATTCGTGCCTTCTTCTAATGCATGGCTTTCTTAATAAAAAAAATCGCTATATAATAGGTGTATTTTTAAATGATCGTAATAATATTCTTAGACCAATATTACTAATTATACCTAGAGATTTTAAAATATACTTTGTGGCAGAGGAATAAGCGAAATTGTAAATTGCTTCCTCGTCCTACTTTTGCGATGAAACCTCCACTATCTCCTGTGATTTAAAGATGATCTTGATAATAAATACTTTATCCAGCAGTTATATAACGATGATTCGGTCCGGGAGATCTATGGTTATTACTTATTTCTTTATTTTAATCTTATAAATAATCCTACGCGATGTCTATACCGTAAATCGTTATTTGCAGATCCCGAATAGCACAATTTTGTTTCCTATTAATGACTCATTCGTACATAGAAATCTTTGTCTCTTAATGTTATCGTATCCAGTCTGGGATCTTTTACACTCTCTGGTGATTAACAGCTGGCCAGACTAAAGACCATTTCTTCAACTTTTCTGGGCATAAAGTACTATCGGTAATATGAATTACCAGGAGGCTATATGAGTTGGTTGTCTTCCCTTGATTTTTAATAGATATTGTCCTAATCCTAATCAGCTGCTTCTACACTAATAGCTTACATTTTAACTGTTCCTACGTAGTAATCTAGTATTAATATGCGTTGAAATTTTAGTATGTTTTATGCTTAAAATTCTTTTTTAAGATAACTAAAAACAAAAAAATTTTGTTTGTTTTCCTTTTTTGATAATATTTATGTTATTTTTTTTATCATCACATTTTTTTACCATAAGTCATTTAAAACTCAACCATGATCATTTTCCAGTCCACTTAATAAAATTAGTACCTTTAACTCTCCTTTATGTACGTGTACGTGTAACAAATCAATAAGAGATTTAAATCATATTTTTTAGAATGTTCTCCATATTTTATTGCTTGTAAATATAACAATTTTTTGGCTTGCTTTAACAAACCAGTATTTGATTCATTCTATTATTAATTTTACAATAAACTTTAATAATTTATATATTTTGTTGCAACTAGATTTTGTATAATGTCCTACACAATAAGATTTTTTTGTAATTTATAATTTTTGAGAATTTAATTTAAGATATAGATATATAGAACCAAAGATTTTCATATATGTGAAGCAATTTAGATATAAAGTGTATTTTAGTTCTGTTAGTGTCATGCTGTTGATGTTCTCATTATGTTGATTTTAATTATTTTTATATTTTATTCTTTGTATAGGCGGTATACATGTTGTCCGAAATTAGACTGGAAGATACTATGAATGAAAAAAACAATAATCACTACAGCTCGACACAATTCTCTAAGAAAACGAACAGTTAAAAAAGACTGTACAACGAAAGATGTCTTAATGTTAAACTATTACAAATATTAGGTAACGCGAGTGTTCATCGTGTATGACCCGTCTTCAGAGATTTCTGTCTCTGTCATTGCTATTACATCATGCATATGTCTTTTGCAACTTCCTGTGATCTGCTTAATTCATATTGTTGGAGATCTTCCTCGTGGTTTTTGGCCTTCTATCTTCCCTTGAATAATGAGTCTCACCATATTGTCTGTGTCAGACCTCCTGACGTGTCCAAAATATTTTAGTTGTTGTAGTTGGATTTTTCTGGAGAGTCTCTTACAGATCGTTATTTATTTTAGAATATAATTATTTTTTTATGGTCGGTCCATGGAATTTGTAAAACTCTTTTCCCGCAGAACATTTCAGTGGCGTCTATCTTTCTCGTTTCTGATTGCGTTACTGTTCACTACTTGAATCCAAATGTCAGTACTGAAAATATTATTGAGTTTGTAATAATTTAACAACCATCGTATAAGAGTGAACTTACTACCTATAACATTGGGTGCTAATTGTTTAGGCTTCGACCAGCTCTGTCTCACAGGTGTAAGACGTCTTATCTTAAATGCAAAGCTGAACAATGAGAAATTTTAGAAGGGACAACTAAAAGATTATATTTACTAATCATATTTATTATACATTCACAAAATATTAATAGAAAGTACATCTTTCCTAAAGCTTTATAAATATAGATGAAAAAATTGATACTTATGGCATAATATATTTCTGTCACATCCGAAGATCGGGTGAAGTTGCAGTTTTCAACATCTGGTATATGAGTGTAGTTTTAAGTACTTGTAGTCTTTATGTAGCCAGCTTATTTCGGTATGCTACACACGGTGCATGGTTGCCTTTTCCATTTTTGAAACGAAACTGACATGACAGAACTCGAAAGTCAAGAGTCAATCAATCAATCAATCAATATTCTTTATTTTATCTAACTTTTACAAGTATTGAAATGCGTCAAATATAATCTATGCTCAGTAAAAAACTATAAGTATATAAAAATAGTTAACATATGAAATATATACAAAAACATACAAATTGTTAAAAAGATGCCTGCAAGTATTCCTCTAACGAATAGAAAGTGTTTACCAGAAGTAAATCCTTAACTGTTCTCTTAAATACATAAATATTTGACTCTTTAACATAATTAGTTAGTTAGTTATACAAACTAACGCATGTTGGGTAAGGACCCTTACCTAAAAAGGTCAAGTGACGAACAGGGGTCACCAAATCATTTCTGTAAAGAAAATTGTAACCACTCATTAAACAAACATCATTTCTGCAAATAAAATTGCATCTATGTGACTTTACATAAACAATACAACTGAAAATATACAGCGAAATAACAGTTAAAATATTTAATTGTTTAAAAACTGGTCTACAGGAATCTAAGCGCCTTCTAAACGTCATGGTCCGAATAATTTTTTTTGAAGAACAAGCCCCTCATTAATTCGCCAGCAATTTCCCCAACAAACTAAGCAATATTGCAAAATTGACTGTACATGTACAAGATATCTAGGGAGACAAAATTCCTAAGTTGCCATAGAACATAACAGTGCACAGACAATCTCACTACATAATCAACATGAGAGCTCCAAGACAAATTAGAATCCAGGTAAACACCTAACAACTTAGTGGAGTGACTATTTACCACTGACCCATTGTCAAATTTTACTAATGGACTCATCTGCATAGTAGAAGGTGAAAAGGTTACCATATTGGTCTTTGATCCATTTAAGATTAGGGCATTATTTAAACAGTAATGAGTCATACTTTTTACAAGACAGTTTGCTTTTTGTACTACATGAAAAAAATTATTGGAAATTAGTGCAACTGTGGTATCGTCAGCAAATTGAGTGACATAACAGCCTGATTGCTGTTCCAAGTTTTCGATTCCGAAACAAACATGCTGAGCTATCGTTTATCAGTTGATTTAAATCGTTGACGATAATCAAAAATAAAAGAGGGCCAATGATACTTCCCTGTGGAACTCCGGAGAGGACACTTTCTTCTGAAGAAAATATTATATTTTCATTTACATTGACCCTTAATTTTTTAAAACCTTTTCGATAAAAAGGTGTGGATCCACGTTAACGCAGTTCCTCTAACACCACTACGATAAAGTTTCTCCAGCAGTATTGGATGATTTACAGTTTCAAAAGCTCGTGCTGAGTCAAAAAACAAACAGATAACTTCATTACCTATATCAAAGTTCGATAAAATATGATTGCACGGCGCTAGTAGTGCATCTTGTACATTTATTCCTTCACGGAAACCAAATTGAGATTTTTCTATAATGTTGTTCTTGTTAATATACGAGAGGAGACGTGTATGAAATGCCTTCTCATATATTTTTGAAAACACAGATAAAAGTGATAGGCCTCAATAGTTATCAAATTTTTATTTGTCGCCTTTTTTATGTATTGGCACAACTAAAGCCGTATTTAGAATTTGAGAAAAAATCCCTTCCTGAAATGAAAAGTTTACTAGAAATGTTAATTGTTTATATATGTTATGAGATACATGTGTTAACATAGAATACGGGATCTCATCCAGTCCAGCCGAGGATTTTTTTGAGATATCTTTAATTATACTTTTTATTTTTTCATCACTAACAGGATAAACGAAAAGGGAGTGTATATGCGAAGAAAGATTCTTAGGATTATAGTCAGGTGAAGTTTGACTAATTAAATTTGTTACGGAATTCGAAAAATGTTGACTAAAAGATGTCTGCTATGTCATAAGGGTCATCCACAGAAATTCCCAAATTATTTTAAAATTTACTTAGGTATTTAGAAGAGTTTCGATTTTTACCTCCGACAGTGTTAATAACTGCTAAGTTTGCTTGGCTAACTTAACTTTGTATTCATGATTTTTTTTTAGCATGTTATACCATATTCTGAGCTCATGACTTTCTGAATATTTTATAGATCTGAAAATGTCTCTAATAAAATCTCCCTCATTAATTAAATTAGAAGTCAACCAGCCCTTATTTTTAGACTATTTAGAAAATCGTGTAGTATCCACCGCTTGCAAAGAAAATGCTTTATCGAATAGTTCTATAAGTTTTTCATAAACTATGCAAAACTTGTTATCCGAGAGAGTAGCCAACATAAAGAATTTTATATGACTGGATGTAAGTAGCGGAATTGTAATATACAGGGTATGAATACGGGGATATATCAAGAGTAAATCAGAAAAGAACTGAAATAAACGAGAACTGCGATTGAATAATAAGGCCTTAACAAAATATTTAGTTGATAGAAGAGTTGAGCGCCAACTATTTTTAGATAAAAAATAGTAAAATAAAACAGTAAGTTCACAAATGAATAAAATAAAAAACATGAAATAAAATAATTATTTGACAAAAAATAACAAACATGTGACATTTAGAACGTTACAAAAATTGACCAACCTTATTTTTCTGATGTTTAAAATATTGGGATATTTCCATAATTTGGTAATTTTTCTCATAGTGATCGTAGCTAGATCACATCTACGTTTTATCTCCTCCTGGATCATCTCTGTGTTTGTGACCAAAAATCCCGGATACAAACATCTAAATCAGTCATCTAAAATACATCTAAAACATCAAATCAGTCAATTTTAGTTATAATATGTGGATTGTTGTATTGCCTACCTCCTATCATAATTTTTGTCTTCATTATATTTAATTTCAGACCAAACCTTTTATTCTCAATATCAACCAGCCGTATAAGATAAATCAGGTATTCTTGGCTGTTGGCAAATAGGCTGTGTCGTTGCCAAAGCGTAGATTGTTTATTTTTTGGCCATTACTTGAGATGCCTTTTTCACATCCTTTAAGCGCTTTCCTCATAATATGTTCTCCATAGGTATAAAACAGTGGTAGATATAGTATACATCCTCGCCTTACACCTTGTTCTGGTTGGAATTTATTTGAAAGTATGTCAAGCACTTTTAATGCCTCTTTATTTCTGATTTATTTACGATATTAAATTCTCGTGACTTGCCAGACCCGGTCTGTTTTTCTATTTCTCTTTGGAGAAAAGTTTTCAGCCTATCATTCATGATTTGTAGCATTACCTTGCTGACATGTGAGATTAGAGAAATATTCTATAATATTCGCCTTTACGAAAGCTGATTTGTTTTGTGTTTTATTGTGATTATAGAGAACGTTACATCAGCGCGATAACTGCCTGGAAAAGTTAACATATTTGATTGTAGAGGACGTATTTCATTCCGATTTTTTTTGTTTCCTTGAACGTTTCTGTTGTTATCCGACCTGGGCTTGGTGCCTCGTGTTTAATTAAGTTTATTGATTGCTTTCTTTATATATAGATTCTGGCAGTATGCTTCGTGGCTCTTAATTTTTTTGCATATGTTGTTGTAATAATCTTGTTTGTCAGCCTTGCATCTCCGGTTTATTTCTTGAGGTTTTTCAAATGAGTTTTTTCACACATTACCCAAAAATTTGAATAGATTGAAAGCGATTGAGTTGTAGTATTACCGCCGTATGATCAAATTTTCGTGGACAGCACATATGTTCAAAGAACGTGTGTAGAAACCATGTAGAAAAAGCGAGAATTGATCAACATCTTTAAAATTAAAGAAGTCCAATACTTCGATCATATAATGAGTACACCTTAATATCGCTTACTCATCAATCAGGCAAAAATAGAGAAAAAAAAAACATGCTTGGTTCAAAAAAAAAACAAGTCTCCTGGCTGCATAAACAGGCGTGGCACACAAAGAAGAAGAAGATAGGCGGTATAGCTCAAAATTGTATCCTTTGCTAGGTAATTCATTGTCATTTATAGCTCTATATACTGTTCTTAGGCCTCTTCTTTTAAAAATTCATAGTAGATTATTTCATTAAAAACTTAGTTCCTAGTGGATCCTTATTCTATTGAGTAAGTGTCCAAGTCTCCAAGCCTTATATAAAAACTGGTCTTAGCGGAGTTATAGATTTTAATTTTTATACTTCTCGAGATATTCGTTTATTTTAGTTGTTTTAGTAGAATAATGTAGTATCTATTAGCACAAAGAATTCGTCTATTGATCTTTTTCGATTAATAGCTAGAACCAAGGTATACAAATTCACGAACAACTTCGATGGTTTGTCCATTTATAATTAAGTTCTGCACCTGTGTTTGAGCAATTTCTTCTACTTACTTCTGTATATTTTGGTTTTTGGATGTCTATTACAAGGCCAATAATTTTTGAAGCATTGTAACTGTGAGACTCCTTCTTCTGCTTCAAATTTCGTTCTCCCGCTAAGAAGTTAGCTGCTCTTATTAAATATTATGCTTTGGTGTTAAAAAAATTTTAATTTGTATGTTCATGTTTACCAATTTTTTCAATTTTATTTGAATAAGTGGTTTTTTATTTAATGAGGTTAAATTTTAAAAATTAAAAAAGTAAAATTATAGTGTCGGTCCACATTCCCCCATTATTTAAATCATTCAAACATTATAATATATTTTACCACTTCTTATATTTTTGTTTGTAATTATGTTGAAAATTGCTCAACATAATAAAGATTAAATCCATTGTTTAGTTTTATTTTTAGTGTATCGGTATCAAACTGTAATTCGGAATCTCATAATGTGGTTACGGAAAATTATATTGTTTCTTAGTAATGTTATTTTTTCAAATAATTTCTAACGAATAATAAATTATTCGCTGAAATTGTGTTGTGTTTATAAACGATTATGCAACTGTTAAAATAGTAGTTGTTATTTACGGAAATGTTATGCTTTGTAAGTAATAAAAATATTTTTCATTTGTTATAGTTTGAATACAGTCAACGCACGAGACATTACAGAATAGTTATAAAATTAATGCAGATTTTTTTAAATGGAGAACCAGGGGACTTTTAGGACTTTATTACGAAATAATATTCAAGTAATTATTTCTACAGTTGCAGGTAAATTTTGAAATTATATTTAAGCATACCTATATTATTCTTATATACTTTATTATTTTATGATTTTTGTTGTTGTAAGAAATAGGATGTTCTTATTGAAATCTTCAGCAATTATATGTCTCTCCTAATATATACAATTATATACAATTATATATATATATATATATATATATATATATATATATATATATATATATATATATATATATATATATATATATATATTTCAAATTATTTTTCGACCGTACTGTTTTAAATATTGAATTATAGTATAAGCAATCGGTCTGTAGGAAATAAAACTCTATTTGTTCTGTCTCAATATTTCGTTACGATTTTGTGACTTCTTCAGGAGAAAACTGTAAATTTATTAGAATAATTAATTATTATATGTAAACAAAGTGAATATTTCAATACTTACAACTATAAGATTAAAAATTTAAATTTTTTTAACATATCTAAATAAATGACATTTTTGTTTGATTTTTATTTAGGAGTTATGGTAACCGCAATATTTTATAGAGTGGATTCCCATTGTACAATTTTTAGTGAATAAATTAAAATAAACAATTATTATGACAGTATTATCCATATTATAAAGTGGAAAGATGGAATTAATAGCAGAGAATTGAGAAAGAATCAGGAACATGGTAAATTGATCTATAAAATGTAATTGATGGTATGTAGTCAGTTATTGGAATAATGGTATGAAGTGGATTGTATTTAATTAATTTAATGTTCGGAAATGTTTTGAAAAGTGGGACCATTTGGTGTGTTAAATTTTTTATGAAAGGTATTTTTTTATATGAAACTGGTTGTGGATTATTTATTAAAGCTCTATTGTAAAAGTTAGTGTTATAAATAAGTTTTTTTAATATATGTTTTGGGTAGCCATTGTTTAAAAACATTTCAAAAAGTTTCTTTAAATGTAACCTGTGATCGGAGTTTCCTAGATGTCAATTTGAAGAAACTTTTTGAAATGTTTTTAAACTGTTTGGCTACCCAAAACATATATTAAAAAACTTTTTTATAACACTAACTTTTACAATAGAGCTTTAATAAATAATCCACAACCAGTTTCATATAAAAAAATACCTTTCAAAAAAATTTAACAGACCAAATTGTCCCACTTTTCAAAACATTCCCGAACATTAAATTAATTACAATCCACTTCTAAATTCAAGGTTATTCTCAAAAATAAAAGTTAAAACTCCAAATTCATTAATGAGTAATATAATTTACAGAATAAATTGCAGTCAATGTCAAAGTTGTTATATTGGTCAAAGTCAACAGTGGCTTAAAAAACGTGTCACTCAACACAAAAATGACTGTAACATACGAAAAAACTTTTGTGCCTTAGTGAACCACCACTTGAAGACAGGACATAACTTTGACTTTAATAATGTAAAAATCTTGGAACAAGTTAATAATTATAAAAATCGGCTTTTCCTTGAAATGGTACACATTAATAAAACTCCTGAATCTATCAATTATAAGGCAGACACCAATCATTTAAGTAATATCTACTGCAACATACTAAAGAATATATGATATGATAGATCTTAAAATTTTAAAAATAAACTTAGTAATTCTCTAGTAACTGTACCTATAATTTTATTACATTCCTAAATATCAGTATTACAATAACTGACTACATACCATCAATTACATTTTATAGATCAATTTACCATGTTCCTGATTCTTTCTCAATTCTCTACTATTAATTCCATCTTTCCACTTTATAATATGGATAATACTGTCATAATAATTGTTTATTTTAACTTATTCACTAAAAATTTTACAACGGTAATTCACTCTATAAAATATTGCGGTTACCATAACTCCTAAATAAAAATCAAACAAAAATGTCATTTATTTAGATATGTTAAAAAAATTTAAATTTTTAATCTTATAGTTGTAAGTATTGAAATATTCACTTTGTTTACATATAAAATTAATTATTCTAATAAATTTACTCCTGAAGAAGTCACAAAATCGTGACGATATATTGAGACAGAACAAATAGAGTTTTATTTCCTACAGACCGATTGCTGATTTGCTGATACTATAAATCAATATATATATATATATATATATATATATATACGAGTATATATATATATATATATATATATATATATATGTATATATATATATATATATACATATATATATATATATATATATATATATATATATATATATATATATATATATATATATATATATATATATATATATATATATAATAATAATAATAAACGGCTGGCATGTAAACTAAGTAATTATAAAGTCCGATCTAGTACTCTTCTGACAACTCTGATAATTTTTTTAAATGTATCCTGTACGTATAAATATTTTTTGATGGCACGCTATATACATTAAATCTCCTATACGTCTCACTTCGTTTTATCTGATGTGCTAGGATTCGGTAGTTGTTTATTTTGTACTCAGTCAGAGACCTTCTTCAGGTCCATAAAGCATATTAACTGCTGTGCTGTAAAATTGTGCACAATAAAGTGCATGCGAACACAATAATTGGGATAAAAAATACCAAAGTAAGTCTACTTATTGAAAAAATAAAAACACTAAAATAAACAAAAAAAAGTGCCTAAATTAGCAAATTAATTTGATACCTGTCTAAAAAAGGAACAACGAAGCAATGTCGATACGAAATATCTAAGAGTGATACATGCTCTAAATCATTTAAAGACAATGTATTTTATTTTATTTTCAATTTTCTAAAGCCTTTATTTCTCTATAAACAATGTTATTTTTTTATTAAATAAATATATTTATTTATTAAATATTTCTTTATAAATCTATAAATCAGTGACGTATGGGGTATAATATATATATAGTTTAGGTCAATGAATAAAATTGTTAGCAATAAATCAAACATATCGTTTCAAGAACAAAATATGAGTTGGTAATGCAGATTTCTTTCCTAGATGGCGTAGTTACCCTACCGCACAAATAGTGCGACTTGTCGTCCCAGCCTTTTATATAGATATTATGTTAAAATTGAATAAAGACCTGTACTGTTCGATTATCTAGTATTGTCATTGGATAGACAAATACAATTCTTGTGTCTAGTTGACAGACTGACAATTCGATAATATTGAGCTAGATTTTATTTATATAAGACCTGTTCGATTATCTAGTATTGTTATTGGATAGATAAATACAATTTTTGTGTCTAGTTGACAGACTTGTAATTCGATAATATCGAGATACTAAGCTAGATTTTATGTATATAGTGATAATAGATTATTTTTCTGTAATAATTGTGATATCTAAACATCTGACGAGTCCAAGTTTCTGGTTATTAATTTCCATATCGAACCTACTCCGTTAGACCACGATTCTTTTGGAAAGCGTATTGTTTCATATCAGTCATTATTTCTGTATATTTGAGATTAACAGAACTAGAGATTTGTTTGAGGATACTTAAGTTTGGACTTTGGATTTGAATGCCAGCATTGGGGTGCATTTTTTTTAATGGTATCCAATAAATTTTCTACGATTTTGTCATTTTTGTCGATAACTTCTGTTATTGGTTGTATGTCTTTATATATAAGTAGGGTCCATTTGTCGTTTGAAATTTTGAGATTGGTTTCTTCATGAAAGAAGATTCAAACAGTATCAAAATTCTATCAAAATTCACTTTCATTGTTTTATTGGTTTGGCTATTTATTAAAGTCGCAGAATTTCCGTATTTTTCTTGGATTTCCAAAGGGCCGTTAAACTTATTTTGGAATTTGCCATTAATTTGCGATTTATTGCGTTGTTTCGGTGATGACTAACGCGTTACTTAAGTTTTTTATAGAGATCTTTACTTTTTGACAGATTTTGCAACTTTTTGTAAAATTTCCTACATTCTTTGTGATGCCTTGCCAATTATACTTTTCTTTTATTCTTCGTATAGTCTCATTTATATTCTGATGTAGATTTCTTTTACCATGGTGATAATGATCTAGTATTTGGGGTATTTCATCCTGTTTCGGAGTTTTAATGACATCATGACAGATTCTGTTTTATTTCTTAATCAGCAAAGATAAACAAAAATGTTTCTAGAATTAATAAGTAATTCAAGTTGGTTTTTGACGTAATAGATTGGCGATACGTCTAATTAATTTTGTGCGACATAAACGTCATGGAATAGGTGTACCTACTAATGTTTCGGATTCAAAAGGAAAGAAAATGACGAAATATTTTAGATTTTTAACAGTTTTACTATCAAATATGTTATCTTTGAGAAGTTTAAATCTATATTGCTTTCATCGTAGACGTCGTCTAATATTTTGTGATGTATCTCTTCTATTTTATTTTTGCCTAAGGAAGGTGATGTTGTTCCTATGCGAATTGTCTAGTAATTGATATTTCAATTTTAGAATAATCAATAAGTAATTTAGTTTTATACAAATCTATTGAAGTGTTCGGTGATCGCTTCCACATCGATTTAATTTAGCTCTTCGTTACATTCTATTTTATTCGCAGCTAATATTGATATTTTCTTATGGAAATTCGCACATTCCTTATAATAATTGATTTTTATTCGAGAAAGGTCATTCTGATTGTTGTTGGTTTTTCCCAATATATGAATAATTTTTTAGTTATAGCCTGCTTCCAGTATATATTCTGCTTCCAGGATCTTTTATAGAAAATAGCCAGGTAAGTAGAGGGTGATCAGTTACTGGAGTGAATTTTCTTTCGAATACTAGGGTCTGAAATGTTTTACAGCAAGGATCTCTCGTTAAATGGTCAAATATCGTGTTTTAGCATTACACAGGCTACGTGAGGCATATGCTATAGGCAGATCTTTTTCAATGGGGCCTTGGAATAATATTGCGCCATAACTGGGCCTCCTCGATAGGTTATTCTGTGAGCAATATTGCATTGGGCAAATTGTTTTTCTTGTCTTCTTCAGATTTTTTTGCAACCATCTGGTGACCTCAGGCAAAACGTGAACCCTTCCGAGAACAAAACATTGCTCGAATCTGCGTAATTCCAAATTTCGTGTTTCCATGCAAAAGCAAGTCGAGCCCTGCGGTGTTTCACGGATAGCTGTGGACATAAGGCTGGTATTCTGGATAATAAATTCAGTTCATGAAGTCGTCAACGAACTGTCCATCTATTTATATCCAAATTTTGGACTTCGTTCAGGCGATTTGTCAGCTCAACTGAAGATAGATGTCTATTTCTTAAACGCAAAGAAACCAAAAATCGAACATCGCATGCGGATGTTGTTCTTTTACGACCTGATCCTGACCTTCTTGTAGTGTAGATGCCGTTTCAATTGATTCACTGAATGGCTCTTTGAACAGCACAAACTGGCAACCTAGCAACTGGGTGGCATATTATTGACCAAGACCATCTTTTACTAAAGTCATGGCTCTTGCAGTCCGTTGGTATTAATGTCGTTTTAGTACAATTAAGGGTTTCACTAATATGCCATATAACAGGTCCTAAGTTTTAAAACTAGCAGTAAATCAGAAATATTTCATGGATTAAATTTTTCGCTCCTACATGTATATATTCTATATATGTATTCTATGTAAAATGTTAGCTGTATTTATTACAAATACTTTTTAGAGTTTACTTTACAAATTTTAGAGTTTAAGTCTTCATTAAAGAAATATATCAAAACGGATATGTAAAAAACAAGGAACCAATTTCACACAGTAATCAAAGTATATGCAGTACTTTTTCTCGCATACCTCCCACTATTTTCTGTAGCCGCTTTGTAAGTCTTCATCCACTCGGCTGCTTTATGTTAGTCTAATGATACTCCCGAGTGCGAAATTGGGACAAGTTCGCGCATGACGTCACAATGAGAGTGATTTTAAATGTTCCCCGTAAGAACATCGGCGCTCGGAACACAATTAATTTTTAATTGTCAATAAAAAGCAGTTCATAGATTAATAGAGTTTCTATTGAACTATTTAGGATTTATTGAAATATAGGTGTTTTTGATTGAAAAAATTAATAACTAATACAATGAACAAAAATTAATCTTTAAAATAAATTTGTGAATTTTATTTAAAACTTTTTTTTTTCTGTATTCTTTGCTTTTTCCGTCGCAAGGAGGGGATCGAGCCTTCGTCTAGTTGCACGTAAACAGATGAAAATAATTGATCAATAATTATCTGTAATAAAATCGATAAAGCAAATAAAATACAAGGTTTTAAGTTTCAATTTTCTTTAATTTTCTCTTATTTCTTATATCCTCTTTAATTGTTAGGTTTAATTTCTTAATTCTAAAATACATTGGAGATCTAAAAAGATTGTGTAATTACCTTCTTCTTCTTCTTCTCGTAGCACTACAACCCGGGGTGGGTTTTGGCTGACTGCACAACTTGCTTTTATCTTGAACGGTCGTCCATAATAGTTGGGTCAGTGGGCAGCCCCATTGTTCTTAGATTTGACCATATATTGTCTCTCCATCGCATTCGTGGACGTCCTAAGGGTCTTCTTCCTGTGGGGGCTTCCTCCCATATTAATTTGGCAAGGCGGTTATTAGGGAGTCTATGGACATGGACAGCCCATCTAAAACGTTGGGATTTAATGTCTTGGATTATATCGCTCGCTCTATACATCTGCTTGACCTCAGCATTTGTTCTCATTCGGTATTGGTTGCTATTAATGTCGTGATAAGCTCCAAAGATTCTTCTGACGATTTTCCTCTCAAAACATCTAAGTTTTCTTTCAGTTTCTTTGGTCAGGGTCCACGTCTCACACCCATACATGAGCACCGGTCTAATCACCGTTTTATATATTCTAATTTTTGATGTTCGTATTAAGCTTTTAGATTTAATAGTATTGTGGAGGCTGTACATACATCTGTTTGCTGCCTGAATTCTTCCTTTAATCTCTTCCGCGATATCGTCATCTGCAGTGATTGTTGCTCCGATATATTTAAAACTCTCCACTCTTTCAAAGTTATATGTGTCTATTGTCACATTTTGCCCTATTCTATCTCGTCCCTTTTGTCTGTTGATGCACATGTATTTGGTTTTCTCTTCGTTTACCCTTAAACTAGTTTTCTTTGCCTCTACCTCCAGTTTATTAAAAGTCTCCTTCACATTGGTGACAGTGTTTCCCACAATGTCAATGTCATCTGCGTATTCTAGTGGTTTTTTGGTCCATTTACTGTCAGTAATTCTGTTTTAAGGTGTGTGCTCTTACTACTTTCTCCAGGATGACATTAAAGAGGAGAGGTGATAGCGCATCTCCTTGTTTCAGGCCATTGCTTATTTCGAAAGATTCTGAGAGTTTATTACCTATCCGTACTCTGGATTTACAGCTATTCACACATAACTTAACAAGCTGGATAAGTTTTTTTGGAACTGAAAGTTCTGCAATTGCATTACACATCTGATCCCTTTTAATGCTGTCGAACGCTTGCCGGAAATCTATGAAGAGATTATGGATAGTTCTATTGAATTCCCATCCTTTTTCAAGTAGCTGTCTTAGAGTAAAGATCTGATCTATGGTCGATCTATGTTTTCTGAAACCGGCTTGGTATTCGCCCGGTGAAATTTTCTACAAACGGTGTCAGCCTACTTAATAGGATGTTTGATAAGATTTTATATGCCGTATTAAGTAGGGAGATGCCTCTATAATTAGAGCACTTGGTTTTGTCTCCCTTTTTATGGATGGGGATTATTACACTTTCGTGCCATTTTGTTGGTATTTTCTCTTCGTTCCATATAAGTGTTATTAGTTTGTGTATTTGTCTATGTAGAGTTTCTCCTCCGTACTTAAGGAATTCAGCAAGTATATTGTCAGAGCCTGGAGCTTTTCCGTTCTTCAATTTGTAAATTGCTTGTAATGTTTCATCTATATTGGGGTCATCTACCGGTAGGTCCACCCCAAAATATATATTTTCTCCATGTTCTTCCTCTTGATGTATATTTAGTAAAGTCTTGAAATATTCTTGCCATGTTTGGAGCAGTTCTTTTTCATTTTTTATTAATTTATCATTTTTTCTGATACAGACACGCATCTAGGTCTGAAGCCTTTCTTTTCGTTTGACACTGATTTGTAAAATGCTCGACTATTTGACTGTTGCCTATTCCTTTCCATTTCTTTATATTTCTGTTGTTCGTACTTTCTTTTTTTCTCTCTAATTAATTTTCTTGTTTCTCGGCGTGAGGTTGCATAGCTTTCTTTACTTTCTGCTGTTCCTTGTTGAAGCATAATGTTCCACTTTATCTGTCTGTCGTGTAGTTTTTCTTGACATTCTCTATTAAACCATTTCCTTGTTCTCTTCCTGCTTTTTCTTATTATTAGTTCTGCTCACTCCGTAATTGATTTTTCCATTTGTTGCCACAGCCTTTCGACATCATTGCTCTGATCCACTGTATCTAGATGCTGTTTAATTTCTTGTTTGTAATTTTCTCAAATTTCCTCATTTTGCATTTTCTCGATGTTCCACTGTCCCAATGCTTCGTTGGCCTTAGGTTCCTCTGAAGATATTTTCAACCTGATTTTTGCTTTTACTAGGTGATGGTCTGTATCTCCATCTACTCCCCTAAGGCTTCTTACATCGAGCACATTACTTCCATGTCTAGCATCGATAATTACATGGTCAATTTGGTTTCGCGTGGAGTGATCATTAGAGACCCAAGTCTGTTTATGAACGTTTTTATGTTGGAACATAGTAGACTTTACAAGCATATTGTTAGCCGATGTTAGCTCTACGAGTCTTTGTCCATTGTCGTTTGAGATATCGTGGAGGCTGTGTTGTCCTATTGTCGGTCTTAGGTTAGGTTCTTTGCCAATTTTTGCGTTGAAGTCTCCACAAATTATCTGCATGTCTTGTTTGGGGATTTTCTCAAGCGTTCTTTCGAGTTGTTCATAGAAGTCTTTATCTTCTGTCGGAGCATGTGTGGATATAATTGAGATATTGTACCATTTTTAAGTTTTTCACTAATTGGCGTGAAACTTATAATACTGTTCAGGTATTCTTCTCGTACTAAGAAACCTGTGCCAAATTCGTGTTTTCCTGTCTGGTTTCCACTGTAGAAAATAACCGCCTTGTCTATTTTTATGTTTCCCGTGTCTAGCCACCTTAGTTCTTGTATTGCCGCAATGTCCATTCTTACTTTTTCTAACTGTTTTATTGCATGTATAGATGCTCCCGTCCGGTACCAACTTAGAATATTCCATGTTCCGACATTCAAAGTCCTTTTCCATTGCGATTGTCGTTTTCCATATGTATCTGTTCGATTCCAAGGCAAACTTGCAGTTTTCATAACAGACTGTTTTTTATAAGGGCAGGTTGTTGGCCTTCCGCTTAACCCTCCTTCTTTATCCGGGCTTGGGACCGGCAAGAAAGACTGTTAAGCTACTCGATCCACCCAACAATCATTCCAGGCGGAGTTATTGTGTAATTATTTGTTCCATAATCCTCTTCGACTCTTTTGGAAAGCCTTTCCTGCCTTTTATGTTGATTTATGAATAAACTTTTTGATTGTGGCAGATGAAAAAGAACAGCTTCACCTTTCAGCTTAGGTCCTTTCTTTAATTCATATTGCAGCAATTCATGAAGCAAATTTCGTTCAAAGTCTTTTGGCCTAAACAAATCCTTGAGGTTATAGTTACATTAAATTTGTCCTCACGGCAACAAGCAATAACCCAGTTTTTCCACTACCGAGTCCTTAAGAAAACCATAAAACCTACCAGATTTATCTGCATCTCTTTTCTGATTATCACTTAAACAATCAGATACTGCACAGCGCATTTTATGTTTAGCTTATAAATTATTCCTAGCGAAAGTCCCTAAAAAATACAGGAAGCATATGAGTATGGTTGACTATTAGTACTGACTCAATAATAATTAAACATTTTCCCTCTCTCTCCAATGGCGCTACAGCCCAAATCGAGCCTTGTTCTCCTACAAACTATGCTGTCAACCTTGCCGGTCCTGCCCCGATCTTCTTCAGGTTCTCACGCCTAGCAAAATTTACGTGTTTACTGCCACTTTATCCTCCCACCTTTTTTGTGGCCTTTCTTCTGTCATTGTGTCCTGCATTTACTATCTAGGGCTCTTTTGGCAATATTCTGGTCTCCTTTCTCACTACATGACCAGCCCATCGAAATCTCTGAAGTTAACGAATTTTTAGATCGGTGTCTCTTTGAACAGTTGGCAGAGTTCATGGTTGTACCTGGATCTCCATACTCCGTTTTTGTTAATAGGTTCAAATATCTTCCTAAGGACTTTTTGTTCAAAGACTTTCAGTTTTCGTTTTATGTCTTCTGTTATCACCCATGTATCGCATCCATAACATACTTTTTAGTCTGATAATAGTCTTGTAGAACCTGATTTTCGATCTCCAGTGAGTGTTTTTGGAGCGGAACACATAGGCCAGTGAAAAGTAAGCTTTGTTTCCCTTTACTATTCTTCTTAATATTTAAACATATCTTATTTATAACTTCTAAAACACCAAAATATTGTTCATATAAAGTATAAAGTAGTTATACCTATAAAGCCACTATCACTATAAAATCGCATAAGAATTTCAAAATATTCCTAATAATAATTTTTTCACACTAAAAGATCAACAAATCAACTTAAATCTCACAAAACACCATAAAATCTACAACAAGCTTACCAAAGAAGCCAAATGGTATGAAAATAAAATTACCATTACAAACAGATATATTACAATGACGGCAACTCTCATTGTGACGTCAAGAGTAGGGGATCTGCTGACAGTGGCCTTCGCAAAATCATACCTGTTATTCTTTGTACCATGAGTCTAGACTAAGAAGTTAGTATATTGGAGTATTTAATTAACAAAAGGTAAGATCATAATTTTTCAACTTATATTATTCTAGTTAGTATGTGAGCATACATATTTCCATAATATTCATGTGTAAAATAATCTTTTTTCTGCATAATCTTACAACCAAAATTAATTCTTTTCATAACAAATAATCTTTGCAAATAATAAAGAGAAGGTAACGCAATTTTTGACTAAATTTATTTTTTCCAGATGGCGTCTTACAAATCAGAGCAGAACCGCCTTCAAAAGTTGATGGAGGACGCATTATTAGATGATGAGGAAGAATAACCTTTCTAAGATTACGTAGAAGAAAGAAGTGATAATTCAGAGAGCGAAAAAGATATTTCGGATATTAAAGTGGAAGAATCTCCTATCACAGAAGCATTTTTTGGCTAAAACAAATCTACTTAGTGAAAAAAGACATCAAAGATTGCTTAAACCAGATTTGAAAATTTATTGAAACAATTATCTAGTCCAAAAATTTTAACAAAAATATTAAAAGATCCACTTGAAATCTGTAAATTCTTTTTAAATACAGATATGTTAAAAATTATTGTCGAATATAGAAATCAGCATATTGCTTCAACTGCAGCCAATTATTCTCGTGGAACAGATACATCACTTACGGACATGTGCGATCTTCAAGCACTCTTTGGATTGTTGTACTTAGCCGGCTTCAAACTCAAGTTGCTAAATTTACGAGACTTGTATAATACCTAAAAAACATAGGTGGAGTTATTTCGACTTGTGATGTCTCTAAACAGGTTTCAATTTCTTTTACAGCACTTAAGATTCGACAATTCTGAAACTCTCGAAGAACGCAAGAAGCTGGACAAGTTAGCACCCATATATTTGATGCCTTCTTTATCAACTGCAAAACTGCTTACAGTCCTTTTCATTTGGTAACTGTGAATGAGAAACTGGAACTGTGAGCAACTCCCCCAATACAGTAACCTTGAGATTATGTAAACTCGTATATGGATCAGGAAGGAATATTACTACCGATAACTGGTTCACACGAATGAATCTATTAAGAATACGTTATACCCGAAAAAGCTGACGTTAGTTGGTACAACTCGTAAAAACAAAACAGAATTACCACCTGAGTTTGTCAATCCCCCAAAGTCACGGTTAGGTAACAGTAGTTCATTTGGTTTTCGACAAAATGCCACTCTTCTGTCCTACAAACCCAAACAAAATAAAAGCGTTCTACTATTATTCAGTCTTCATTATGAAAATAAAATAGTTGAAGCAACAGGTAATCCCGAAATCATAATGGATTATAACAATACTAAAGGGGGTGATACCGTGGAGATATAGGCAGCGCACACCACGCTGTGTGCTGCCTGTAACACTGCAAGAAATACCAGGAGATGGTCAATGGTAGTTTTATATTTGATGCTAAATATTGCAGGTATTAATGCAAATGTCATTTTTAACCTAACCAATAATCAAACAAATTGGAAAATAGTCCGAAGCGCACTAGCAGAACAAATACCAACGAACTTGCCACTTAAAACAGAATTACAAATTAAAAATGCGGTACAATTTACTACCTCCATACAAAAGGCAGGTTGGATTTCTACTCCTGAACAAACAACATGGCAGGAAAGCATAAACTGTTCGCAAAGTGCAAAAAACCTGATCGATGAGAAAAGAAAACTTAGGAAAAAGTGGCAAAACACACACGCTCCTATTGACAAACAAAATTTAAACAGAATTACCAGAAGACTTAAGAATCTATTAAAAGAAGAGAAAAAGAGGGGGATCCAAACTTACTTAGAAAATTTGACTCCATCCAAAGACACCAATTATTTTCTATGGAAGGCGACGAGAAAGGTAAAAGGTCCACAAGACGCGATACCTCCTCTAAAAAATGTCAAAGGTAAATGGGCAAGAACAGACACAGAAAAATCTGAGACATTCGCTAAACATCTTTCTACAGTATTTAGTCCATTTAACAGAGTAGTACCATTAGAACAAGAGGAACCATTTAATTCTTTTCTTGAGGCTCCATATCAAATGGAACTACCAATCACCAAGTTTAATATTAAAGAAGTAAAACAGATAATAAAGAATGAGATACAACCCAATAAGGCTCCGGGATTCGACCTCATAACGGGTAATATCCTCCAAGAACTAACCAATGACTGGTACAGAATAATCACTATGATCTTCAATGCTATGCTTAGTCTGCATTACTTCCCTCTGCAATGGAAAGTGGCACAGATTATACTCATTCAAAAACCAGGTAAAGATCCAAAAGATGTTAACTCATACCGACCGATTAGTCTAGTCCCAGTCATCTCTAAGGTCTTCGAAAAACTTCTGCTACGAAAAATCAAACCAATATTGGACGAAAAGTGTCTCATACCTGACCATCAATTCGGTTTTCGTAATCAAGATGGTACAATCGAACAAGTTCACAGACTATACACAACAATAAGAAGTAGTCTCGAGAACAAGCAATACTGTACTGCAGCCTTTTTAGACGCCTCTCAAGCTTTTGACAAGGTGTGGCATACAGGACTTCTGTACAAATGAAAGAAAAATTTACCTTACCCTTACTTTAAACTGCTTCAATCATACCTTACAGAAAGGAGATATCTGGTAAAATATAGTGAAGCCTATACAAAACTCTACCCCATCCTATCTGGTGTACCTCAGGGTAGTGTGCTCGGACCGATTCTGTACCTGATATATACGGCTGACTTGCCAATAAGCAATAACCTAACGCTTGCAACATTCGCAGATGATAGTGCTTTCTTGGCCTCTCATAGCAACTCAATAATAGCATCAGAGAGACTGCAACTACATCTGAACAAAACAAATGAATGGCTTAAACTCTGCAGAATTAGAGTAAACCTCTCAAAATCCACACAAATTACATTCACTCTAAGAAGAGGTACATGTAAACAAGTTAACCTCAATGGACATCCTTTGCCCCAAAAGCATGACGTAAAATACTTAGGTATTCACCTTGACAAACGTCTAACTTGGACCAAACATATATGGACGAAAAGGCTTCAATTGGGAATTTTATACAGAAAACTTTACTGGATGTTGGGAAAAAACTCTCACCTCAACATCGATTGACAACAAGCTACTGATATACAATACAATAATAAAACCCATTTGGACATATGGCTCACAGCTCTGGGGTTCAGCTAGCAAATCTAATATTATGATAATACAAAGATTCCAATCCAAAACTCTGAGAACAATCGCTAATGTACCTTGGTATATCCAGAATGATGCAATAGATAGAGATCTTCAGGTACTAACAGTCTCTGAACAGTGCAAAAAATCTTCTGAACAATATCAAAACAGGTTGCGGGTGCATCCTAATACCCTGGCACACAATCTTCTCAACAACCAACAAGCGAAGAGATTGAAGCGACATGGCCCCTTGGACCTACCTCACCGATCCTGACAGAGCCTACAGCAGTGGGAGTTACGCCTTCAACAGCACCTAGCCATTGTGATCAGTGCCGCTTTTAGTGCTCGCGTATCAGTGTATGTGCGCATCCTACCGGTAAACAAGCCAATTTTGTGTCGTGATGATTTGGTCACTGGACCTTACATCTCTCTGTCATGTAAAGACAAAAAATTTTACTTATTGTTTTCACTGCAAAACAGATTGTAAAAACCTTAAATGTTAATAAAAAAAATGTCATTTTTCATTGCAACCTTCACTATAGTCACCTTTCATGCTTGTGCTACTCTTTCTTGTTTGCTATTAAGGGAAAGTAGCCTAATTTCGGATACCATTTACAATTAGTGTCATATTTTTCACCTAATAACACATTTTAAACTTTTATCTACTCAAGAGTACTTGCAGAGTAATATAGAAACTAATTTTATTATCATAGACAATTTATTGAAAATCTTTTTTACAAAAAATATTGTTCAATAAAATTAGTGCTTTTGTATGTCAAAAATTTTAGGGCTCCTAATTTCGGATACCCTATCCGAAATTAAGACACCATTTTGTTCATCATAAGAATAGTTACACATCTTGACAAAAGTCGCAAATATAGGTTTTCTTCTTATCAGCATTGGCGCACATCTCATGACACCACTTGAAGCACTTTATACACCTTATCCACTTCTCACCGTGTGTATCTTCGGAATATAAACTGTCACAAAACATACATTCTGTGTCTCCATCTTCATCGTCTACATCCATATCAGAATCATCATCCAAAATAAGGTCATCACTAGGATGTGAAGTGTCACTACTACTCGATTCAATTTTTTTCTTTTGCTTTTTTTGGCGTGGAGTTTTTTTTCTGTTGACTTGATTTAATTCGTTGCTTATTTTTGGTTTGTTTTCTTTCAAAGACTTTTTTCTTTCTTGTTCGGCTACACTTCGTTCAAGTTCATCTTTATAAGGTGTACTAGTTATTATCCAACTAGAACCTTTTCGAGGATTTTTTTGTTTGTTTGTTTGTGAGGTATAACTGCAAGAAGGCAGTGGACTAATATCCTCAGCTCTTATCATAGTTGCCATAGTTTCAGTTGCATTTCCATTGGATGATTTATTTGTTAAGTTATGTTTTGGAGGTGTTCTTTCGATAATGCTTTGTGGTTCTGGTCTTGAATGACCTCTTGTTGGTAATACTTCCCCATGATTTTGATTTATGGGTGGTGGTGTTCTTTCTCTTTGTCTCTCCATTATAAAATCGTGATCAGAAAAGTTATTTTTATTAAAAGGATATATTCCAGATTTGCGAAAACCATTCGCGGAAATTTCTGCAGTAGCACTTTTCAAATATGCCGGGCACATAAGCTTACAAATTTGATACGAGTTTATGGTGCGTCCAGGATTTTGCCTTAACCACATCTCAATTTGTTGCGAATAATATGTTTTAAATGGTGACATAAAAGACAAATCTAGAGGTTGTAGTTTGTGTGAACTGTGCGGCGGGATACACAAAATTGTAACGAAATTTGCACGTCCTGCTTCTATCACATCTATATTTCTTGTGTGGCTGTAGTGACCATCAAGAATAAGCAGCACTGGGTCTTCACGGGATGGTTTCACGTGAGCTACGAAATGCTGTAGCCATTGGGAAAAAATGTGCTGCTGAATCCAACCTGATGGATGGCAAGCTGCAATAGAGCCAGGCGGCGATCCATCTAATAATTCCACTTTCATGTTCTTTCTTGGAAACACGAATAATGGAGGGACAAACCCACCAGCAGCATTCATACAAAATACAACAGTAACTAATGCGCCTCTTTCAGTCGCGGTAACAGATCCAACCTGTTTTTTTCCTTTTAATGTTATAACACGAGTATTCTTGGACTGAACCGTTGTTATGCCGCTTTCATCAACGTTATAAACTCTTGCGGGGTTGAAGTTAACTTTTTCCATTGACGTTTCTAAAAGATCATAGAATCTGCTGACATTTTCTGGGGTAAATCCCTTAATTCGGGCTTTCGAGATTCCTTGTGGTTTTCTAAGGGACAAAACTGCGTTTCGCCTCATAAATCCCCTTAACCATTTTTTACCGGCAGATTCGGCATGGGCAAATGGATGACGAAGACCATTTCGTAAAGCTATTTGATATGCAAGTCTCTTGATATCAGCGGTCCCAATTCCGTAAAATCGCCGGTCCATTTCTAGGCAATACGAGACTAAATCTGCTTCCATTTCTGCAGAAAGTAGGTACTGGTCTTCTTCCAATTTTAACAGCAACCAACTGCTCCGGAGTTTTATTTTCTTGCTTAACATAATCTTCCAGAGTTGATTTCGGAACAGCAAATAACTTCGAGGCTTTAAGATACCCCATTTCCTTTCCCCTGACGGCACGGAGAGCACGTATCATTCGGTCTGGATCCCATTGTTTATGTTTTTTACTTGTTTTTGGCATTTTCTTCTGAAAAGAAACAAAAGTTTTTATGCTAACATGATCATCAATTTAAGGTTCCTAATTTCGGATATCCGAAATTATGGGACTTGTACTATCCGAAATTAGGAATTTTTTATTTTTAAGGTTAGGGCTCTCTAATTTATATGTGATTAAAATCTGCTTTAAATTAGTAGCAAAATCAAATAAAACAGGTTTCTAGCTTACCCCTGCCAAAAGATCAAACTTCAAACAGGAATAAAAACACGAAAAAATAGGCTTTGAAATACGACCGAAAAAAAACTGCACAATAACGTTTGGTGGTTTCGGCACTGCCATCTAACGGGGAGCAGCTCTACTACCTAAACAATTTAAGATAATGTTCTCTGTGGTATTCAGCGTGACATACGTATAGGTTTCTGTTCGCAAATAAAGAAACTTTTTTAGATACACCGCTATCCGAAATTAAGACACTATCCGAAATTAGGCTACTTTCCTCTATCAATCAAATTAAGAATTGCAGAAATCGTTTAATTTAAAGATCCACTACCGCCTCGTAATATTGGCCAAAAAAGGGCACGCTGCAGTTACTGCGACAGAAAAAAGAACCGTCCGACCAAGTCTTCATGTGTTAAATGTTGAAAATATGTGTTTACAACATTGCACAAATATTTGTAACGATTGTGTATAACATTGCAAAATAATTAATAAATAAGTGTTTGTAATAGAAGTTCATTTGATTTTATCAGAATTTTTTAGTCCGTCTCATACTTGCTATTTCAATATGCCGACTCACAGTTCGCCGCATGTACTGATGCAACTTTTTGACGCGCGTGCACGTGCACTGAAAGGTTAATGGTTCGGTATTATATTAAACGTACGCCCAATGCATCGGGTAGTGAAAACCACTCTTGTCATAGGTGCAACCGTACTCAGTTGAGTATGGGTGAAAGAAACCATGTAAGAGTTTTATTAAAATTTTATATGGATGCACAGTAATTAGTGTTATGCTTAACAATTACATTTATGTATTCCTTTTTATAAATTATTAAAATTATTAAAAAAACCAGATGTCTATAGTATTTTCGTGGACTTTAAACAAGCATATGACCCAACAACCACGGCAAACTTATAAAAAATATTAAGTGAATTTAAAATATCCTCTAAATTAGTTAGGCTCACCCGAATGACGATGTTGGACACAATAACTCAGGTACAGATACAACCTGATATAACAAACCTATTTCAAATAACACAAGGATTCAAACAGGCTGATGGGCTGGCATTATTTAGTTTAGCACTGGAATATGTAGTAAGAAAAACATCAGAAGGTAGAAATAATACAGTTATCAATAAATTAGTCTAACTAGTAGCATATGCAGATGACATCAATATTATGAGCAGAACCAAAGTAACAGGTGAGAATACATATACGTAACTTAACTCATGCTAAATAAATAGGTCAGTCAATAAACGAAGAAAAGACTAAAATCCCAATAAAAAGTCGAACGGAGGTAGCAATACGACCCTACCTTTTAGCCTCAGGTCTTGCGATTTATATATGATGTATATAGTTTGTTAATTCACTTTTAGTTTTCAAAACCTACAGTAAAGTAAAAAACTTCTGGTGTACAATGGTATATACGGGGATCGGCATAATTCAGGCAAGGCTCTCGAAAAATCGGCATAAGTCCGGCAACGCTCATAAGTCTGGCAACGCTGTTGAAAAAGATTAAAACGAAGCATGTTTTACTTCAGATAGTTGTGTCGGTGTCATGATAGCACGTGGTCGTCAAGTACCTAGATGCATTTTCAGAATGAATTACCAATACAAGTTAACGCTTCAAGATTTCTTCTTACGTTGTATCTTCGTACGTATGAATTTATGTTAACCAAATTTTAATAACAAGAACTCGCCGCTACCAAATCTTTCAACAATGTGGAAGATGTACAAGAAATTCTTAAAAACAGGCTGTATTGCCAATGTGCCATGTTCTGGACGACTGGTATCTGTAACAACTAACGAAAATATGGAAACAGTAGCACTGGCGTTTGTTGAGCAGCTAAACCAATCTGCAGTGCGGATATCGGGAGAACTTCAAATATCCGATTCTTCTTTACGACGAATGTTGAAACACATGCAATATCCAGTTTACCGTCCGCATCTCCTCCAAGCACTTCACGAGGTATCGTCTCCGGTGTAATTAATAAACGTATGAAATAAGTTTCCCTGTTTATTAATTGTTCTAAATATTGCGCAATATGGTGTAATATTGCGTAGTTAGCCGGTACGCTCTTATTGTGGCATTGTCTTGAAGAGACAATGCCTTTATGGTTTTATTGGTGGTGGAAATAAAACACAGTCTTTCTAAGAAGAAAAAAACTCAGCTTCAGAGTCTTAGAAAGTTTAGAGCCCTTCGAGCAAAGTGCTCTAGGGAGCTACCCTACACGGGTAAAACTATGTACTAGACACTACTGATACTACTCACTTGAGGTCCGAAAATGTCCCATATTTAAAGATAAATTAACTTTTATATGAAACTTTTTCATTTCTCAACCAATTAAATTTAATTATAAGTTCCAGAAGGAAGGTCGATGCACATCGAGGTGCATGATTGGTGGCACCTGATGACAGAAGATGATTTCGATCGCAGATTGGAATTTTGCTAGTGATACCTTGGATGCAGTCAGGATGATTCGCAGTTCCAGCATTCCATTTTGTTGTCGGATAAAGCAACCTTCAAGCTAAACGGTACAGTCAATCGCCACAATTGCGTATACTGGAACAACCAGAATCCTTACGTCTGCATTGAAGAAGAGTTAAACCTGCCTGAGGTTGGTGTATGGGCAGGTATCCATGCGAGAGTTCTTGTGTATTCGTCTTGAGGGTAACATGACAAGTCAAAGTTATCTGGAAATGCTCGAAGATTTACGCGGGCAAATGGATAACAATCCAACAATCGCGAACATCCATAATTTCTTGCAGGATGGAGCTTTGTCGTACTACGCGTCATGTGTGCGGGAGTACCTTAATGTTAATTTTGTAGAATGGATAGGTAGACGAGGAATCTTTAAGTGGCCCGTACGGTCATGTAACCTAAAACCCTGTGATTTCTTCCTATGGGGCCTTCTCAAGGACCGCGTTTTTGGAAGAGGACCACGTACTCTTCTCGACTACCGAACTGCAATTGAAGAAGAATTTGAAAATCTTCGCAGACAGCTTGATATGCTTCGCCGGACCTGCCTCTCCGTTGTGAAACGTTGCAGTAAATGCATTGATCAAAATGGGCTTCAATTTGAACACTTACATTAACCCTTTTTCGAATCACTTTTATAATTTTTTTTGAATAAATTTATTTTGACGCCTGTATATAAAAAAAATATTTTAATAACAAATTATATTTTCCGAACGGAATGTAATTTCATCAAAACGGTTTCGGTCTAATCAGACCATCATCAGTGAACACATAGTTAGCAATTGGAACAAGCCACTTGTAATAACCTTTAGGTTACAATTTAAAAAGCGACATGAGATTGATGTTAAAGGATTTAATTTTAAGGGAATATACTGAATCGAACTCGAAACGAGGACTACATCTGTACCAGTCAACTCTGAGTTGACTTTGGTTTGCACTGTTTTATTTTACTTATTTATTTTTTAAAATTTGCTGAATATCACCCAAAATGAGTTTTTTTTTAATAGCATAGACATTAGTCATTCAGCCAGTTGCAATAGATTCTCCAATCAGACAAATACACAACTCTATCCCTAATAGAGAACTAACGGATAATTAATAGAAGAATATATGACAAGGAAACTTACAGGGTCACTTGCTTCTCGTCTAGGGGCCCATCAAGACATTCTTAGTAGACAAACAAAACTGGACCACGGATAAGGTGTTATAACATTTAGGGTAAACAAAGGATACAAATCTAAATTTTCACACGATCATGAAAAATTCCATTCTTGCGTACAAATTCTATAGAACTGTGCATGTGTCTGACAAGAAATCTATAATGATATTATATATTTGTTGTGAGCCTGTAGCCAGTAGCGACTGGATATTGAATGGTGCATACATATTAAATTCAATTAATATTTTGTAGAGAGAGTTTGAATGCTGTTGAAACTTAGGACATTCAAAGGTGTATCTTGTTGGGTTTGTAAAGCAGTAAAGATTCCATTGACCTTTCCATTGGTTATGTCATTAAATTTCTATGAGAAATCCTTAGCTATGTATATGTAATATAAGCGATTATTTTTTAATATTTTCTTTTAAATAAACTTAAAAATAATTTTGTAATATAATTCTATTTTTGGTCAAAACACTATTTTATTACATAATTCCAAGATTTTTAAAATTTACCGACAAATAATTACCTCTATTAATTTTTAGGGATCGTTGGCGCTGTTTCCAATGGTATACATCTAGGGCTTTCACCTGCTGCAGTTATTCCACTTTGCAACACATCGATACATAATATCAGCAGCAACACGCACACCTTTTGTGATAATAATGATAGTCAAAATATATATAGGACGTTCTATTTGTTAGGATCTTGCATCGGTGTACTACTTTGTGTTGTAAGCTACAAATTAAGCACTAAAAAACTAATGTTTATATCTGGGATATTGTTAGTCATTTCTTGGATACCCATAGCTGTACAAGGTGCAATAATTACAACACATGCTGCTCGTATACTGGCAGGGACATGTATGTCAATAACATTAATATCAAGTCCTAAGTATATTCACGACATGGAACCACAAAATTTAAGAAACAGCGGTAGATTTATATATTATGGAATATTATTTGGAGTTTTATTGGCATATATGCTTAGTTCATTCATATCAGTAGCTGCATTTGCCATATTAGGGGCAGCTCTTGCGCTTATTCAAATAGTAACATCTCTATTTACGATAGAATCGCCATATTTTCTTGTTTGGAATAACAAAAACTTTGAGGCTAAAATAGCTTTAGAAAAATTACGAAATACAAAATTTGTTGAAAGTGAGCTCGATATGATAATTAATGCTGTTTTAAAATCTAAGATTAATACCAAAAGACAAACTATTTTTTCACTTACATTAAATAAAAGGTCATGTCTGTCCATTGCATTATCCATGGTTGGACAACAATTCAGCGGAATTATAGTTTTCCTAATGTTTTTAGAAGACATTCTTGAAATTTGTGATATAAAAGATTCATACAATACAGCAATTTGCACTATGTTTATCATTATAATTATGATTATATGTTTTTTAAATAAAAATAACGCCAGAAGTTTTTTCTTACATAACTGGATTAGCCATATTGCATGCAGTCTCTCCATAGTGATTCTAGCTTCGTATATTACCTTAAAATCTTTTCAGATTAACTTAAATAATATGTCATGGATTCCAACGTTGTCCATCCTAGTGTACGCTACTAATCTAGGATTTGATAAAGGATATTTTCCTTTTGAAGTTGTACATACTTATTACCCATATTTAATTAATAACGCTGGAAATATTTTGGCCACTTTTATACAAACTTTTACAGCATGGGTTTTAGTAGAAATCATTCAAAGACTAACGCCTGGTCCCAAAATTTATATTATGTTATATGCCATTGCCATTTTAAATTCATTGAGTACAATATTAATAAAAGTGTGTACACCGGTACTAAGAGAACATGAAAAACAATTAAGTCGAGGTTATCGAAATCACAATGAAGAATTTATAAGTCCAGACGATGTGGAACTTAAAAGTCAATTAGTCCATCTGTAAGTACATTTTTATAAAATATTTTGATGTGACATTAAAATACATCTTATTAGCTTTAAACTGTACGTATGGAAGAGTAGTACACAAAGAAACATGTTACATAATAAGACAATCTAATGATTTTTTAAATTTACCGCCAAGATTCAATTCTGCAACCAACGTTATCATAAAAATGTAATTTTACAGCGCCAGTTAATATACCATCATTTTATTCACGACCTTGTGAAAGTTACAGTGATAAACTGTTTAATTAAGGTAGGAAGTTACTTTTTATATAGTTTTGTTGACTTATTATCGAAACTAATTGTTGATTTGTGTCATTTTGAAAGTGCATGCGTGAAATACCACAGTTAATTCTAATATTCTAACCTCCAATAGTTGGGTCATAAAACTAAAACTTAAATATGATTATTTGCATTTGTTTACAACAATGCTACTTGATACACAATAATACACTGGGAAATATGTTGTATCGGTAGAATAAAAATTTATTATGTTTGTTACAGACATTGTTCGCAAAGAGAAACCAATGAGTCGAGCGACATTCAGCTCCGATGATATGGCAAGTGTCGTACAAGATGTTTTTAAGATTATGGAGAATTGTTGCCATCGAGGACGGAGTAAAATTTCAGACATTATAAAGATATGGGACAAAAACACATACAAATCAAGATAATAATCGAATGGAACCCAACTATGCTGTACGACGTTTGTTTTCAGAGGAACAGGAAGTTTCTTTGTGTGATTACATCAAAACTTATAGCAAAATGAGCTACGAATTAACAACCATTTAAGCACGAAAGTTAGCATATGATATGGCGATTAAAAACAATATTCCAGTTTCAGTGAATTCCATCAAGGATAAAATAGCTAGACTCAAATGATTTTTAAATATCAGATCATTTTTAAATAGGAGTGGGAACCTCAGGATACGTAAACCAGAGGGTTACAGTTTATGAAGATTAACATTATTTAATCCACACAATGGCAATAAGTTCTTTGACAATTTATATGCCGTTTATTCTAGATATCCATCAGATTTGTCTAATATCGGGATATATAACCTTGATGAAAGTAGTACAGCAACAGTGCAGAAACCTAAAAAAACCGAGGCGAGAAAGGTGTAAAACAGCTGAATAGTTGCTTTACACATGTGTCGTTGTATGTGCGAATGTTACGTTTCTACCCCATGTCGTGATTTTTCCAAGGAAGTATTATCAGGAGCATATGACACAAGGAGATCCATTTGGCGCACTGGGTTTGGCAAATCCAAGTGAATGGATGAATAGCGGGCTGTTTGTCGGCGTTATGAAACATTACATCAAGTTTAGCAAACAGTTCAATTGAAAATCCTTCCATACTAATCTGCGACAATCAGGAGTCATGTAATATATCACGTTGTTCAACTGACAAAGAATAACGATGTAATCACACTGACTCTGCCTCCTCATTGTAGTAACAAACTACAACCCCTTGATCTTTTAATTTTTGCTTTCTTTAAAGCGTATTACAATGCCGCTATGTAAACCTATTTCAATATACCAGATAGCGCAATGTATAGTAGAGGCACATATTAATACCTACTAATATTCTGTCATGTTTTAATTAAACAGGAATTTCTCCTCTTAATAGAGATATTTTTTCTCAAGCTGACTTCATTGGAAGTTCTGCGACTGATAGATTAAATGAAACTGACAAGTGAAATCCACAACCAAAGTCGATAGAAATTTTTATTGTGATTTCCAATCAAGTTATACCATCCTCGTCGAAAACACCTGAAAATCAAGTAGTATTCCCACCAAAGACATCTAAAACACCGATAATGTTTCAAAATTCTAAGGAAATAGTATTATCTGCAAATTCGTCCAGTTTCCCTCGCTAGTTTTCCAAAAGCAGAAAAGAGAAAAGATGTGAAGACAATAAAAACTAAAAAGAGTACAATTTTAACTAACACACCTGACTTGGATCGGTTAAAACAACAAACAGCAACGAAAGAAATGACTCCTCCGAATAATAAACGAATTAAGGTAAATTTAAATAAGGTAAGCAGCTCAACACGAAAACAAAAAAGAAAAAATAAACGAGGTGATAGCACTTCATCAGAGGAGAGTGAAAGAGAAGGGTGTATAAAACCAAAAAATGTGGATAAAAAAAAGCGCCTTGCATCTTATTTCAAATTTGATGTAAAATTTAACAGTATTAAGATCCGTTTTTTTTTTTCATTTCAGTTTTCTTATTTTACCTGTAAAATCATTGCTATTTTCAATAATAAAAACTACACTCTAGGCAATACTAAAATAAAACCACTTGACTCATTGTGTACCATCAATAGTATTCAATGAGACAGATGTAGATAGTTAGAAAAATAATCAAAGATTCTGTTTCTTCACTCATCACGGAATATTTGTTTCAGATTATAATTGAGCAAATAATCATATTGATGACTGCTAACTCAGTTTGTAGACAGACAAATTCAACAATGCGGATGTCAGAAATAAAAATCTATTATTCGTCTCATTGTGTACTACCCTTCCCTACACTATATAGTTTGTCAGATTTTCATGTTTCGGGAAAACAATCATAAATATATTTTATTAAATGCTGCGGTATAACTGGTTGCAGTATATTAAGTTTGCATAATTATTAAAAACATAATTATTTAATATAATCAAAAAATTGTGTATTTACTAATATATGTTTTGAAATTATATTCTGAAATTTTATCTAATATATTACGCAAGACCTCATGTTGATTAATCATTATATCTTAATATAAATTTATGTTAATAACAGATCATAATAATCAAGGAAGGTATTTTTTACATTACATTGACCGTAAATTTTAAAATAAAAACTTTTTTAATTCCTGGGTTTTTCGGTATGTTATCAATAAAAACACCTTATTATTGCTTCATCGTTTCGGCTATTTGCCATTTTCAATAAGCACTTTAATTATTTAACATTACGTAGTATTATACACAATTATATTTTTTTGTCTATACTATTTGGCGGTTTTACATGGAATGCAAACATGGTATCTTACCCTCAAATACATCTGGCAGGTATTTTAAAATACGAATGGTTCCGGGTCATATTTTAAACATGTGCCTGCCATACTGCGTTAAAAAAACAACTCAATTTATTAAATTTTGATATCTATTTGAAAGATCTTTTATGTTAGTCTTATTATTGATAGATTTTAGATCTTTTTTATGAGAATAATCTCTAATATGCACCTTTTGTTGTAGTTTTTTTCTGTTTCCAAAATATGTTCATTTTTAAAATAAAACAATGGCTATTTTACACACGCACACACACACACACACACACACACACACACACACAACACACACACACACACACACACACACCACACACCACACACACACACCAAGTCTAGTATGTTCGTGTGAAAGCAATAGAGTGACTACATGTAATTTAGAAGGAAGTAAAATAGGGTGTTTGTGATATTCTAGAATGTCTGCATTTTTTAAGCGTCCATCGACACATAAAAGTCCAGAGTGATTCATGAATGGGCTAAATGATACCATGTTTTTATTAGAGAGTGATTTGCCATTTCGGAGTTCAGAGATTTCTGAACTGAAGTGTTGGTGTTGAACAATTTTACAAATTGAGCTAGCGGACGTTAGGAGTTCATCTAGAGATAGTGGACCAGTAAGGGTTTTAGTGGGAAATCTGGAATTGGAAATAAATCTGTGAACATATGCTATTACGTGCGCTAGTCTAGAAAATTTAGAAAATCTTAGATTTAGAAAATTTAGAAAAGTAATTCACCCTGTATATTAGAATATTATTTTAAAATACGGTAAATTAAAATCAAAAATCGACGTGTTTCAGGATTATTTCTTAAAATGCTCTGTTTAGCTAAAAAAGAATTTGTTTCATACTTTACGGACACAGTGTATATAGAGCTTTAATCCGCTCAAAACTGGACTACGGCAGCTTCATATACATGTCTGCATCAAAATCTGACTGAAAGCTACTGAACTCTGTGCATAACACTTCTATTCGTCTTTGCTGGGGCGCTTTCAAATCTAGTCACATAGACAGCCTTTACTGCGAGGCTAATGAACCACTTCTCTGGATTTGACGAGAGTATCTTCTTCAATCTTACTTTGCTTCCGTATACGACTGTGGAGACCCCGCAAAGGATTTAATCAATAATAGACATCCAGAAATTAACTCTAAGAAAAACCATCGACCTTACTAAAATACATCCCTTTCCAATCCCGGATACCCCGCCTTGAAATAGACCAATCCGACATTCAATCACTTCTCTATTAGAATACAGTAAACATGAAACCTCAAACCTTCTTAGCAACACTTCGAAGAAATAATAAGCAAGAACCAATTTCAAAAAATTCTGTATAGAGATGCGTCCAAAAACGAAGCAGGCATTGGATATGCCGTTACCACATATGATGAAATAATAAAATCATCTTTTTTACCGAATTTATGCAGCGTATACACTGGAGAACTTTATGCTTTACTAGAAACTTTTAAAAAACTAAAAACAGATGATAAAAATCAAGCAATATGTACAGACTCCCTGTCGTCACTACACTCGATAAAAAGTCTATACTCTCAGCATCTCTTAGTTCAAGAAATCCATAGAATTTACAGTGCACTCGCTTTTCAAGGTATAAATGTCACGATCATCTGGCTACCATCCCATATCGATATCCCCGATCATGAATAAGTAGACCAAGCAGTCAAGCAAGCTTCTTGTGTAAACAGTCAATCCTCAAAAGCACAACATATTTAAATCCGTAATAACCTAAGGCAAATATTCAAGCAACAATAGTATCATACCTGGCAAACCCACTGGAACACAATCAAGAGTGCATAACATGAGATCCGGTAGAATGTTGAAAAATTTGAACTTCCAACAATCTCTAGAAAAGAAAAAGCTGCCATCCGAAGATTAAGAATAGGACATACCCGACTCACACATGAATACTTAATGAAGTCCGAGCCGAAGCCCAATTGTCAAATCTGCTCAAGTGTATTAACTGTGAAACACATCCTGATCGAGTGTCCCGGTTCGCAAAACACAAAATGCAACATGAACTTAAGTCAAATATCAAAGACGTTCTAAACTCACCCGATCAAGTCTTTAACCTAATTGGTTTCTTAAAAGACATTCAGTTGTTCAACAGAATATGAGTTGTTTGTGTCAATGGTCTTTGTAGCCGAAACACATTAATTTAAATAAAAAAAAAGAAATTGTTCTGTGAACACGTGGGAAGAAACTTCTAAAATAAGTTCTAAAGTAAACTAGGGTAATCCCTAGGTTACATCATAGATTTACATCATACATCCTCGAAGGACCATGAAAACGCGAAGGGTTTCTGTAACACCGTCCAAGTGTAGCTGACTAAATATTTCGGCTGGGTACAAGTAATTAGGTATAATTATTTCGAATTATTTCTTCGACTTTTGGTGTATTTTCATTAAGCGGTGGTTCTTTTTGTTGTATGGATTTAAATAAACTTCTTCTTACTCAGTAGAAATGTATTGCAATTATGAACAGTATATTTTTAAATTGTTCGATACCATTTATTTGCTCTCTGCTTTTGTGTAAGAAATATTATAACTTATAATTGTTAATACGCAATCGGATGATTCACCTCTAATGTGGCTGCTTCGGTCGGCGGTTGAAACGTAAGAGAGGGATTTTTGTGTGCAATCTTTGGCAGAGTCAAATTTTGGACAGCGCAATGTTGGGCCTTAAAATAAACAGAGATAAAACGAGAATCATGATAATTGACAGAGCTAACAACAATCAAAATCATCTGGTCATGATAAACAATATCGCTGTTGTAGATAAATTTGTGTATCTGGGCTCATTAATAACCAACAAAGGAGGCTGTACTGAAGAAATAAAGCGGCGGTCAGCAATCGCAAAAAGCGCTATGGCAAAATTAACAAAAATTTGGAACAACCATGAAATAACTACCGATACAAAAATGAGACTAGTAAAAAGTCTAGTTTTTCCAGTTTTTACTTATGCATCGGAATGCCGGACCCTTACTGAGAAAGACAAAAAGAACATAGATGTATTTGAGATGTACTGCTGGAGACGAATGCTGAGAATACCATGGGTGGCCCGAAGAACAAATGAATCCATACTGGACCAGCTAAACATAAAGAAAAGACTAAGAACACAAATTTTGGACATGTGCTTCGAAGAAATGGTCTTGAAAAACTTACCATCCAGGGAAAAGTAGAAGGCAAAAGAAATAGAGGTAGATCTCCCACACGATACACGGACCATATTGTTGCTACCATTGGCGCTACATTGTCAGAATGTGCTAGAATGGCAGAAGATAGAAAAACGTGGAGAAACATTGGGAAATTTAGCTAATAGCTTCATGGTATCACGATACCTGCATCAGGTCAACGACTAAGAAGAAGAATTTGCAATCTACCTCAAATTATAAAAGTGAGATTGCATTTTCGATTCGTAAGCGTGAATCTGGAAAGGTGTAAATTGTTATTTTGTAAAACACTGGCAACTTTTGATTGTTTGCTTACTTGCCTGGTGCCTATTTTAGAATCTGCTTCGACTGCGTCAACGATAGGGTGTTTTTGTAAACGCTCTAATGCTCTTTCAGATTTTGGTTTAGGAAATTTTAAATTTTATTTTAAATAACTAAACAATGATCCAAACGTTTGATGATTCAGAACTCGACGTTCTGGAACCTGTCTTTGATATTCTTTGCTGACAGCCCTAACATTTGTGTCAAAACCCACAAAAATATAATGTCTGCATATTTGGCTATGCCAACCAATGTGGAATTACGAAATTTATTAAAATAATTTAAATTACGCTACACACGTACAGTACCTCAAAAACTAATGAAAACCCATCAAAACAGTCCAAGAAACACAAATCAATAATAACCATGACGAACAAAAGTCAGATTTGTTACCAAAAGAACAACTAAAATGTCAAATTATCACAGCCTTTAAAGATTCACTTAAATTTTTACATTAATAAATGGTATCAAGGTAGTAGAAAATTATAGTATTTACACAGATACTAATAAACGTACATTTGTATGCCAAGCAAGAGATAATAGAACATGTAACTTCCAACAAATATTTCGGAGCAAACATCAACAGCCAGTGTAAGCCAAAAAAGAAATTCTATCAAGAATCGAACAAGCGAGGAAAACACTCATGACCATAACAATTTTTTTTGTTATTTGGGAATTATTATTTGGTTTCCTTTAAAGACTAGTCCATCCACAACATGTATTTCATGATTAAAATTATAATATGCTTTAATTTCTATTTCCAATTTATTTTTCGAATTTGGCCAACCTTCATTATAATTTTTTATTATTGACTGTAAAACTCTTTCAGTTTTGGTTGCTGCCTGTATTTCCCTTGAAGACACAGCTAAATTGTTAACTAATAACTATGTATACGTAACTCTTCATGTCCACTATCAGTATTACCTGGACCTTGTACTTCTGACCGACTTAATGTACCTGTGATGAAAAGACATTTTCCTGGAGTATAGCTAACTTCTAAATTATAAAGCTGTAAGTTTAGCATCATTATTTGCAAACGTGCTGGAACCTCAGATAATGGTTTCTTAAAAAGGCTGACTAATGGTTTATGTTCTGTTTTAACTTGTACTTTTCTACTATATACATATTGTTTAAATCTAGTATATCCGAATTGGATTGCATATAACTCTTTCTCTACTTATGCGTAATTTGACTGAGACTGTGACAAAGATTAAGATGCATATGCTATACGTTTTTTGTTTTGTAAAATCACTGCACCAACTGCAAACTTTAAACTATCAACTGATAATGTTAATGGTAGATTGGGATCAAAATATGCTAATACTGACGTTTGACTAGTCATTTCTTTAAGCGCCTCAAATTCTTTTCCCAGCCCTTCTGTTCAGTGAAAACTAATATTTTTTTTCAATAATAATCTTAAATTTTTCGTACGCACTGCTAAATTATCTATGTACTCACCTAAATAATTAATCATTCCTTAAAATCTTCTCTAATATCAGCTACACAGTTAGGAATTGGCATTTGACAAATTGCACTTACTTTTCTAGAATTTGGACATATGCCTTCTGGACTAACAATATGACCCAAATATTTAATATGTGACAATAGAAATTTGCATTTGTCTATATTAAATTTTAAATTGAATTGTTTTGCTCTATCTAGTACTAGTTCTAGTATTTTATTGTGACCTTCAAAAGTTTTACTATAAATAAGAATATAATCAGTATACAAACAAACTCCTTCTATGTCTCCTCCAAATATTTTGTTTTTGCTAATTTTGACGTAATCTCATTAAATGTTGGTATGTGATAATGACATCTTTTTATAGCTTTGTTTAAATCCAGACAAACTCTTAAACTCATTATTTTTTCGATTAGGACTATTGAATTTACCCATTCACTTGCTTCATTGACTTTTTCTATTACTCCCGTAGCAACATTCTGTTTAATTTATCATGTAAAGAAAAGGGTATTCTTCTTGGCGGTTCTTGGAAGCTTTATTATTTCTTCTTGGAAGGTTTAATATTTTTATCAATTTCTAAATGACATACATTGGGTATACTACCTAATGAGGGTATGAAGGGGAAAGTAGAAGAGGGGGAGTAAAAGAAAGTATTGAAACTCAAGAGAAGAAAAGCTGGAGGAGAGAAGATGAAGAAATTGGAGCTAGAAATAGCGCAAGCAGAAGTAGCATAAAGAATAGGGAAGAAAAAGAGAAACAGCAAATCAAGACAGAGGAAGAAATGAAGGGAAGAGAAAAACAAAAAGAGGAAGGAGAAAACAGGCAGAAGGACGGAAAAAATAAAATGAGGGAGGAGAGTCTAAGGAAACGAAACGAAAGAAAGAAAGAAGAAGAAGCAAGCAGCTCGAACAGCGGAAGCAACTCTGATGATGAATGGAAAAAAGCGGAGGTCAAGAAAAAGAAAATCAAGCAACAGGACAGAAACGACCAGTTCGGAGGAAGAGGGACAGCCACTGAAGAACAAAGCTAGATCAAAGTTGGAGCGTCTCCAGGACAGCGTAGCGGAACTCGGAAAACTCATGAGGAAGGTGCCAAATACAAGGCTATCCATAAAGAGGGAGGTCGACATCCTGAGAAATCGGATGCTCGATTATATCGAGGAAGTGAAGGAAAATAAGGAAGAAGAGGCACTAAGGAAGTCTATGTGCATGACATCCAGAGGCGCGCAGATTAACATAGACCCTCGAAAGTTAAGATCGACGCTATCGCGGACAAGATGGCAACATGCAAGGACAAGAAGGAAAAAATAGAAGTTTCTAAATGAAGACTGCGCGGAGGAGGTCTTCACGAGGACCATATTAAAAGACGGAGACATCTCACAAATAACAGACGTGGCAGTCTTTGTCACCAAGAAAGACGAGGACAACAAAGCCATTGAAAAGGCCAGAGCAACGTTTCCAAAGCTACCAGGTGCTCCAGCAGAGGTGGACGAGGAGGTCGGCCTAGGAACTATGAGAGTCACGATGTCTGCTCATAAAGATGGAACGTGGATCCACAAGGAAAAGTATGGATTCAAACTTCTCCCAAATAAACAGGAAGAATCTGTGCCGGTGAAGTTCCTGAAAACGTGCAGGAAACTGGTATAGAAGATGGAGAAGCTGAAAAGAGAAAACGTGGGAATCAACACGCCGGCAGCACTGAGAGTTGAAACATAGAGGAGAATTTTGGAGTGGGCTGCAAGAGGAAGGGATGTGACGATCACGGTCCTAGGTAAGAAAACAACAAGAAGGTGGGCCAACTGAACACCAAGCTCAAAGAAAAAAATGGAGTCGTAATAATTAGCAAAACCAAAGAAAAATCCTTTGTGGATCTAATGATAGAAGTAAAAAACAAACTGATAGGAAGAAAGGACATTGACATAAAAAGGATCAGACAGACTAGAGATCAAGGAATATAACTGGAGTTGGGCGGAGGACGGGAAATGGCACAGGAAGTGAAGAAACTCCTCTCGGATAATACATGTGTGTCGAGAGCGGTGGCCAAAAGGGGGCATCGTGAAGAGAAGAATCTTGGTACAGAAAATCTCACCCAATACAACGGAGGAGGAGATCCAAAAGCAGGAGAAAGCAGCTGGCAAAGAGCGGGCCTGTGACATCATCAAAATTTGGACCGAGACACGAGGCGAAGTAAGAGGGTTAGTGAGTGCCGTGATGGATGTGGATGAAGACGCGGCCGAAAAAATCTTGAAAATGAAATGAATAAAGGTAGAATACACATCCTGCCGAGTAATAGAATCAAGGGTAGAAATACCGAGATGCCTGCGATGTCTCGCATTTGGACACAAACAATGGCACTGCAAGGGACAAAACAGAAGAGGATGTTGCTTCCGATGTGGCAAAGAAGGTCACATACCGCTGGAATCTAAGGAAGAAAAAACCAGATGCCTCAACTGTAACGTGACTGGGCATGTGGCGAATTCAAGAATATTCCCAAGTTCAACCGACTGGTTGAAAATAGGAATCACTGAGGACTAGTCCCAAGAAGAGTACGCGAGTTGAAACAGTACGAAAGAGAGCGCAAAAGAAGTCCAAGTCTTAGAAATGGCAAACACAGAAAACAAAACTCGAGAGCTGAGGGTGCTCCAAACTAACGTGGGAACAGCAAGATTAGCACATGATCTTGCCGAAGCTGCCGCAGTAGAAAAGAACATCGATGTGCTAATGACGGCGGAGCCAAATTCAACAGCGGTGAGGAAAAGGGGATGGTTTGTAGATACGACCGGGAGGGCTGCTGTACGAATAGGAAGCTGCGAGTGTATGAAATCAAGCCGAAAGAAGGATATGTGATTGTTCGGATGGAGGGGGTGCGGCTGGCCTGCTGTTATATTTCTCCAAAAGTAACAGTGGGCGAGTACGAGATGAAGATGGACCAGATCATGCAGAAAGTGGGAAACACAGAAGGAGAAAGCGTAGTGCTGGGAGATTTTAACGCAAAAGTAGCGGAGTGGGGATCTCCCATCACCGAAACTCGCGGCAGGATACTGACTGACTGGATAGGTACTCTAGACCTAGTGGTACTGAACACAGGTCTGAAGCCCACGTTTGTTAGGAGAGGTACGGTTACGTACATCGACGTCACTATGGCGACACAAGGAATAGCTGCGGAAGCAAGAGGCTGGAAGGTTTTGCCTTCACACTGGAACTGAACATCGGTACATCGGGTTCTCGATAACCGGAACGGGGACCACTAACGCGGTCCGTTCGTCCGGGACGTCGGGAGGTGAATGCGGTGATGGGAATGACTGGAAAGTATACGAGGAGCTGATTAAATGGAGAGTGAGCACGATGCAGGGTCAATTACCGACGGTGGAAAACCTGGAGAGAGTCATTAAAGAAGCGATGGAAGGAAGACAGATAGGCCGCCGAGATGTCAACAGGATGTTATACTGGTGGAATGCGGACATCGAGGCACTAAGAAATGAATGTATAGCATTGAGAAGAAGGTTAACGAGAGCAAGGGGCAGAGCTGGGATCAACCCGGAGGTCATCGAGGAGATCGAGGAAGATTACTGCGCAAGGAAGAGGGAACTTTACAGGAAAATCCATACAGAAAAAAGAAGGCACTGGAAAGAGCTGTGTGAAAAGCTGGATGAGGACACCTGGGGTCAGGGATACAAAATGGTCATAAGGAAGTTCCATGCGTATCCTCCTTACGAAATGCCTATGGACCAGAAGCTTAAGGTAACATGAGTGCTCTTTCCGGAAAGCAGATGGCATGGAGTATGGAGGGACGAGGGAGCTGAGCGCGCCGTACCCTTTACCATGGATGAACTTGTCGAGGCATTGGGTTCACTTAAGACGAGCAGGTCCCCCGGATTGGATCGGATACCACCTGAGGCGGTGAAGGGTCTAGGACGGGCGGAGCCTGCGTGGCTTCTGGAACACATGAATGCACTGCTGGAAGCACAGACCTTTCCTGAGCCTTGGAAGACATCGAGGCTGGTACTGCTCCCCAAGACTGGGGAAAAGTATCGCCCCATCTGTCTTCTTCCTTGCATCGGTGAGCTGTATGAAAGGATGCTGCGAGTACGCATAGACGACATGGTTGAGAGGTCAGGTGGGTTATCTCGGAGGCAATTTGGTTTTTGTAAAGGGAAAAGCACGATTAATACAATCGTGAGAGTGATCGAAGCATTGCGCAACAGAGGGGATGAACATCGCTCGGCGGCCCTAGTGTTGTTCGATCTTAGAAATGCATTCAATACGCTGCAGTGGAACGAGGTAATGACGGCAATGGAGAAAATAGAATGTCCTGGTTACCTGATGAATGTGGTGGCGGAGTATCTGTCCGAGAGAAGGATTATGGTGGAAAAGAGCACGATCGTGGACCTGACGGATGGAGTCCCTCAGGGATCTGTCTTGGGCCCGACGCTATGGTACCTGGCATATAACGGGGTTATGAACTGTGAATATGGAGAGGGTACAATCCCCTTCGCATTCGCGGAGGACCTCGCTATACTGGTAGTGGCCTAGGATGAGCCAGATCTCAAATACCGGGTTGGGAACGCAGGCGGCGTCGTAAAGAAATGGATGACCCAGCACAGACTGAAACTTGCGACAGAGAAAACGGAAGCCATTATTCTGAAGGGGAAAAGGAACAGGCAAAGTGTTGAATTACAATGTGCGGGAGCATGTCTATCACCCAAGAAACACGTAAAGTACCTAGGAGTGACACTGCACCAGAATGGAAAATGGGGGGAGCACGTGCGAGGGGTGGCCCGGAAGGCTGTAAATAGTGCGGCTGCGTTGGGGAGGGTGATGCCCAACATTGGGGGACCCAAATCCGAAAAGAGGAGGGTCTTACACGGTGTTGTACAGTCGATCGTCCTCTACGCGGCACCAGTCTGGAGCGGGTCGGTAGAGATAACGGTCTATAGGAGGCTCATGACACGAGTGGACAGAACAAGTCTGTTGTGAGTGGCATGCGCCTACAGGACTGTGTCTGCGACAGCCTTGTGGACCATCACTAGATGTGGTCCGTTGCATGTTCTGGCGGTGGAAATAAAAGAGCTCTATGAAAGAAGAGGCCCGAATCTTACTATGGCCGAGAGAAGACAGGTAAGGGAAAGATCAATTGAAAGATGGCAAGACGAACAGCATAACACGGAGGATGTGACACAATGGACGAAAATACTGATACCGAACATAAGAGATTGGGTGGACTGTGGCCACAGGCGACTGGATTATTTCCTGACGCAGGTGCTCACAGGACACGGGTGTTTTAGGACTCACCTCTCTAGGTTCGGAAAGACTGACACAGATGATTGCCTATACTGCGTAAACTCGGACATTGTGAGACATACTATGTTAGAGAGCAACAGATGGAGAATAGAAAGGAACAGAATGGAAAGAGAGACAGGTGTGACTTTTGTTACAGTGAGAGGAATGATTGAGAGAATGATTGAAAATAAAGCAGGTTGGACTAGTAGACACAACTATATCCGTGCAGTTATCAAGAAAAAAGAAGAGGAGGAAAGACAGCTGGACCAACGGCAAAGGTAAGAAGGAAAGATGCTGAAAGTTGAAGGTAGAAAAGTAGGTCAGACTGTATGAGTTAGACTGTGTGAACTGTGGAGAAGGAGGAAATGCCCGTATGGGAGTGATACCGTACTAGGAGCGATGAGGGTCTTCCACGCACTACCTGAAACGAGACAGGGAGCCTCCTTGCTGACAGTCTGTGGATGAATGAAAGTAGTGCTTCGAAAGTGATGCCGGCCTTACAGCGGCCATTCCGCTTCCAGATCGCTGGATGTCAGAGGAGGGTCGGGTTTAGCAGGCAGGCATTCGGCGTAGACTCGGCGACGAGAGGGCATTTTAAAGTACCTTGGGAACTATTGCCGGGAGTACAAAGAACGAATCCTGCACTAAGGTTAGTCAGGCAGCGTCCTGGTCTGAAATGTCTTTTGAAGATTACAGACCCACCCCCTGTATAAAGACGAAAAAAAAGGTAAACAACCTAAACCAGTAAACACTTCTTTATTTTTATATACAATAGGTATCACATCGTTTAAAAAAGATTTTAAATTTATACATCTAGGGACTGGTTATAACTTTTCTACATTAACCTCATTAAAAATGTTTATTGACATCACATTATCTTTTGCACCCGTATATAAATAACATACTACATTTGTTTTATTAATTCTGGCTACAATTGATCAATTCTAATTGATACTATTCTGACTAATTGTTTTAATAACAAAATATGGATCATTTACATTATTAGATGGTTGTACCGTACTTTCTCTTACATTTATTTCATTTACTCTTTTAGTTTGACAACATTTTGCATAAGGACCTAGTTTTTTACAAAAATGACAAATAGCTACTAATGCTGAACATTTATTTCTATGGTTTTCACCACATCTTTGACAAACCTTTTTTAGCACTTAATTACTTTTATTATTCCTACTCTGGTTTGTGTATCCATTATTTCTTGATTTAAAATTAAAGTTCTGACTTATTACCTGACTTTGACTTACCATCGTACCATCTATGTTGCGATGTTGATTATCATTTCTCCAACTTGGACCTGGAACTCCACTTCTATACCTTGAATGATTTGAATTGAGACTTTTTTAACTACTATTTTGGTAAAACTTCGAACCTGGACCATCTTTATTCTTCTCCACTATCTTTTAAAAATCCTAATTCACATGTTAAACTCAAATTCTTTAAACTAGTCATGAAATCCTTAATGGTTTCACCATCTTGGTGTACTCTAGTAAGAAAATAATATCTTTCTAATGTTAAGTTTTTCTTCGGGTTACAATATTTTTTAAATGTCTCTATTACCTCTTTAAATTTTACAGTATCCATGTTATCTAAAAATGACTTGTAAATATTTTTTTGCATCTAGAGTCTAGATTCTAGACCAATATAGTGTAATAGTAGAGATCTAGATCTAGATCTAGAGTATCTTTCTCGCATCATTTTACTCCTCGAAACCTGTCACCCTCAAAAATATTTTGAAATTCATGCACCATTCTTCCCAGTTGTAAGCCAAATTTCACTCCATTGACAAAGGTTGAATTTCATTGCCGACTACGTTACTTTTTATTTTTACAACGACTGGTTGGTTCTGCTCGACAGCATTTTATTCCTCCATGTCCATTTTATATCTTGACTGTTTTTAATAATAAATTTCTTTTTGAGTTTAACACCCCAACACGTGTCCATAGGTTATGTTTCGGCTTTTGTAACTATTATAATGACTCTTCGATATTTGACTTACTTTTTTTTACTTCTGACACCATATTTGTTCTACTCTGTGGGCTTTTTGTTATAATAGACGACTAATTTCTGTATATTTTATTTATTACAAGACAAACTAATACTAATACATAATTATCTCTAAAGAGCCATAAGACCAGTCTGTCTACTGTCAATGTCTGGCCTTCTCTTTTACTCCCGGGCTTCTTCTTCTATTTAACATGTCACTAATGTTCGATAGGTTTAAAAATATTAAGGTAGATTTACAACTTAACACAGCATAACAGGAAGTAATTACTATTTAAATGGGAATAAGCCACAATTAAAAGTTAAAGTACATTTATTGACGTTTCAATTTCCACTTCGGAAATCGTTCTCAAAATACAAACATTAGTTAATTAAACAAAATTTGTTTTTTTTTGTTACTTGGTGAAAAATTCTTCTAATAATTTAATTTTATCTGACTAATTTATATTGATAATTCAGACATAAATTATACATTTTAAAGTAGACGACTTTAAAATGATATTGTCAATATTGTTGAGTTGCTTTTCTGGGACGACTTTACTTGTAAGATAAGTTCATTTGATTACATGAAATCAACTTTAACTTGAAAATATCCGTTAGAAAAAAATCATAGCATGTAATTCGCCTCTAAAAAGAATTTTCACCAAGTAACAAAAAAACAAAATTTGTAATTAACTAATGTTTGTTTTTTTGAGAACGATTTCCAAAGTGGAAATTGAAACGTCAATAAACGTGCTTTAACCTTTAATTGTGGCTTATTCCCATTTAAATAGTAATTACTTTAACATGCCACAAGAAAATAGCTTCAGAACAACATAACAGGAAATTGTATTTTTCATAAATATTTTTGACTTTTTTTAGATTTTCAGAATAATATTGTAAACTAGATAATTTAATTGTTCTGTCTGCTAAACTAAATACAATACTTCTTTTGTGTGGTATGAGTGCGTTGCTGTGTTAAAATTATCTTCCAGACCAAACGTCTTTTGTAAACCAGTTTGTAGTTATTCGGCGTTATAATTTTTTCTGTTGATATTTTTAATTTAATGAGTAAATTGTATTTTGTTGCATACGCTAATAAACAACATAGTATTTTACAAATAATGATATATGTTGATGACGGCTTCTCCGAAAATATGACTATTTTAACGATCGACATTCGTCAAATTAAAGTTTCCATAGTTTATCTTCTTTGATATTCAGTCTCCCCCAGACATTCTGTTGTGTTTAAAATTTCATCAATTATTTATTTCATCCGAAGAAAAAAATTAGATGATCTTTAATTAAAAGATTAGCTTCAAACAGGGCCAGTATAAAACAAACTGTAAATTGGGAATGATGCAAATTAAAGTTACATAATATAGATAGCTATAGTAGAAATCCTCAATTTAGAAGAGTGATTTCATAGTTTAAACGCCGAATATCCTCAAATTTAAATGTACACAGCGGCCCTCGAAAACTGCCTGTTTTCTCAATTGCAATTTGCGTTTCCTTATAAGAAATTACAGAATATATAAAGTAGTATATTTATTTGTGCTTCTCTATAGTAGACTTGACCAGAAGTTGTCGTACAGTGTAGCCAATTCTTGTTCACAAGTAGTAATTATGGTCATCCAAAACCTGTATTCTTCCTCGCAGCGATTATTACCGTCATAAAAATACAAAAAACATGATTTTTTCAATAGAAAAAATCAAGCACAAAATTGTAATGAAATAAATTTTATTTATATGTTCCGTTTCGTTACATATTTAAATTTATAAAATAAAAATCGATATTTTAAAACAATATTTTTCAATTGTTTGGCAACGTTGGAATTAACGAGGAAATTCCGTTTTACAAAAATTCGGACCCAGACAGCCGTAAAACTAGTTTTTATTATTTTTTCGCCAAAGAAATGTCGATCAAGACATCAACGATGGTTGATTTACATTGACGTTTCTATGGGTAGTGCATGTGCTGCATTTTGTGAGTATATTTTATGTGATAAGTTTGCAAACTTATTGTTGTCAATACTATTTTATCAATACTGTATTGTAGTATTGATAAAACGTGTTATTGATAATAAGAGTGTTATAGTTTGTCGTTTTATAGTAAATTTTTAGTTATATTCTGTGATTATTGAAATACAGTGGACGAAAAACCGAGTTGTTCCAAGAGAAGACAGCAAAATTCTGATGTTGATTCCAAAAGAGACGGAAAATGTTAACGTCCGAAGAGAAGGTAATGATACGAAACGTTTATGAAGGAATTGTCAGCAGAAAAATGGCATTAAATGTTAGCCAAGCGGTCGACATTTGTAGCAGTTTAACAAAAGTATCCGTTAGCTGTATTTATCGTGTACTTAAAAATACATTGGAAAATAAAAAGCAAGAAAAAGGTAAAACTAGAGGTAGGAAAAGCATTCCAGAGTGAAATTCCAACACTGAAAAAAAATTCTCAAGAGCTCGAAAACGATGACTCTTTCATAGAGTCTTAATCAGGACCATGCGCAAAATGAACTTTTGATATGTAAAACGCAACAGAAAAAGTATGCTATTAGAAAAAAATGAAATTATTCTGTAAAGAAGAAAATATAGAAGAAATACGAAAAATTCGCAGCACTGGAAGCAAAATATATTATTTGGATGAAACCTGGATTAACGAAGGTCATACAGTTGGAAAAGTTTGGCAAGATTTATATGTCAAACGTAAACGCGAAGCATTTATAGAAGCATTTATATTACTTGTTTTTTATAGCTTTTTGTTTGTGGCATTCTGTAATTTTAGGAGACTGTATGGAATAAGCGACAAAATATTTATTAATAGGTTTAATTTACTGATGTTTCGATCTCTATATAAAGAGATCGTTTTCAAATATACAAGTGATAGTAATATTTATTTTTCTATGGCTTTTTGCTTGCCGTTCTGTATATTTAGAAATAATGTTGGGAATAAGTAACAATATATTTAACTGAAATGTTTAATTTACTGACGTTTCAATCTCTATATAAAGAGATCGTTTTCAAATATACAAATGATAGCAATATATATTTTTTTGTTGCTTTTTGCTTGTGGCATCCCGTATTTTTAGGGAGGATGTTGGAAATAAGCCACAATACATATATTTACATGTTTATTTTACTGACCTTTAGATCTCTATTCCAGAGACCGTTTTTAAAGTTAAGAAAAAAAAAAAAAAGAAAATATAAGATTATATAAATATATAATAATAAACAAATAAAATAAATATAACTATAATTTATATCTTTGAAAACGGTCTTTGGATATAGAGATGGAAACTTTAGTAAAAACCTGCAGATAGATATATTGTGGCCTATTTTGAACAATAATATTTAAACAATATAATATAATTAACGTTCAAATAAAAGTGAGTGTACGCCACTGGATTTTCATACGTCTTTCCCCACTTCTACGCCTACAAACGATGCATCACTCTCCCAAATAGTGAAATTAGAGTTTAGAACCACGATACAAATTTCTGTATATCGTGGATAAAATTGCTTCGTAAATATTTTCGAAGTATTTCTCTCATTTATCTAATAATTGAATGACATGTGATAGCAAATTTATGGTATTATGAAAACTTAAATAGTGCCTTCTGAAAATGTCTTTCCAGAGATATAAAGGAATTTCAAGAAATAATAATTTATTTTTAAGGCCTACTGTAAACATTTAACTATACTAAGGGACATCGTAATCCAGGAAATTTTTTCTTAATATGGTTTACAATTGGAAAATAGTATGCATTAGGTACCTATACAGATTACTTCTAATAACCAAATATTATATTATTTAAATTCAGTATTGTTTGTTTTCATAAATACAGTATTACATGGAAAGTATAAACCTTTTATTATGAGCAATAAACCATGTACGATTGTCACTTTATTCAAACAATGCATGAGTAATAAAAATCTTTAAATAGTATCAAGTTACCATTATTAAATGCATATTTGACGACCTTGACTTGATCACAACTCGCACATATCGTCTTTATTTAAAACGTCTATTTGTTTTAAATAAGATATTATCATTGTTTATATGTTACCATGTATAAATTATTATTTTAATTTCCTATTTATTAAGAAAAATACTATTTAATGATTTCAAAGTTGGCCAAATGTTGTTAACCTTAAAATACAATAAACACTTCATATAACTCTTTAACGTTATTTTGTTACCTTTATCATAGTTATTTATTACCATTGGTTTTAAACAATTGTGCTACTTACAATTAAAATATTCAATTTGAACCGACATAAAAGTTGAAATTTATCATTTAAATATATTGTAATAAGAATTAAACTCGCGGTTCGATTTCATTTACACTTATTAATTGATACTTTACAACTGTTAGGATATTCTACAAGCTATGACGGTTATAATCGGAGAATTCTGGTAAATAGTTCAAGAATCCAGAAGTAGGTAATTCCTTCTAATTCGGTTAACAACCGGAATACGAGACGTTCTCGAATTTTTAGGTGAACAGGATACGTAGGTATGTTCGTGTTCATTCATTTGGACCTTGTCTGTATAGGTCTGACTTCGTTGTCCCCTTTGTAGGGATAACCATTCCGATCAGAAATTTCTGGCATATGTATTTTTTGTGGCCAAAGCTAATTGGAGAAAAACTTTTGAACAAGTTAGAATTTACTGGTATTAAAAAGCAGAACACCTTTAGATTAAATAAACACACGATAATTTGCTTTAACTTTAACCATGCTTCTTACAATCTTCCAATTTAGGTTTTCCGAGCCATTGTGAATTTTATGCATTTACGCCTTACGCTATCGCAACTTGCTCTATTGATAGAGAATCTCTTGATCACCAGTTAAAACAACGATGCCTATCTTCTAAACCCAGCAATGTACCAATTCCGGGAGGCTGACTTTTTCAGGTTGTCTAATCAACGTAACATTTGGTTAAATATTGAAGAGATTTTTGTGGTCATATTTTCTTGGATGACACAATGAGCTACCTAGTCATCGTTGGGAACAGTAAAAGCACAGAATAAATAACAATCAGAATGCCCACTCTCAGATGCCGCCTTTGAAGTGTGTCAGCACGCGATCGCCATGTTTTAAACGGAAACATACACTCGAATTAAGAAATTTGGGACAAGCTACGACAGAACTGTAATTTAAATTTTTAGAGATTAATAATTTAGTAAATCTGAAATAAGTTAATATATTCTTCAACTAAAATTTGATGCACGTACTTATCTTGACAAGCAGAGTGCGCATTCTGATTGTTTATTATTCTGTGGTAAAAGGATCTTGTACCCCGATGGTCATGCCGGATTTTGCCTTACTATAGTTTTCAAAAACCGTATACAGGGTAAATTTTTTTTTTACCGCATCAACTCCTAGGGTTATTAGCGGGGTGGTATATCTTTATTTTAGAAAAGTTACACTTAGTATATTATTAAAATTTACATGACAGTTTTGGAAAATACAAACATTTTATGTTATGTTACAGTTTGTTATACAGTTTACAATTTTTGATAAAATTTATTGTATTACTGATGTCTTCTTTTAGAGTTTCTTTCAAATTGTGTTTTATTTTTGCTGTCGATCTTGCTGTTGAGTACACTGGACAGTCTATCATTATATGTTGCACTGAAAATGGTATTTGACAGGTGTGGCAAATCGGCTAAGGGTCCTTGGAGATGATGTACTCATGTGTAAATTTTGTATGACCTAGCCGCAGTCTGTTAATAACTACTTGGTGGGAGCGTCTTTGAGCTGGGAGCGGTAGTAAAGCAGAAGTAACATCTGGTTTGATAATTTTTAATTTTGCTTCTGTTTGATTCCATTTTACTTGCCAGGTTTTGTTAATGTAAGTTTTAATGTTTTTTGGTCTGTGTTTTGCATAATAGAAATTGTCATGTTATTGATCGTTTCTGTTGCTGCTTTATCAGCTGCTTCATTACCCTTTATCCCAACATGGGATGGTACCCATAAAAATTTTATGTTTTTACCACTTGCTTGGGCATTGTATAGCATGTCTTTTATTAATGCTAAATTTATGCACCATTTAAGGCACTTAGAGAATCTGATATAATAAGAAAATTTATATTATTGCTGGTACATTGGTTCAGTGCGTTGAAGATTGCCTGCAGTTCTCCAGTATATATGCTACACTCCTTGGCTAGACGGGCGACAGAGGTGTTGTCTTCAAAAATAGCTGCAGTAGCTACACCATTACTGCTTTTAGAGGCATCAGTAAAAATTAGTTTGAAATCAGGGTATCTGGAGATGGTAGACCGGAATTGTTGTTTTATTTCAGAAGGATTGTGTGAATGTTTGGAATGTAAGGTAAAATCTACTTTTGGTATTTGAACTTGCCAGGGAGGAGACTAGCATCTGTTTGTAGAAGTGGCTCTCAATTGATGTATATCGAATTCAAATCGATTTATTCGTTCATTGAAAGGTAAGTTTCTAGGGCAATAATTTGAGTACAGATTTGGAGGGTTGCTCCTTATTAGGCTTGTTATAAACGGGTTTTCCTTTGCACTGAGATATTAAGTAGCACAACACATTGAAAAATATTGTCTTCTGAGAGTTAACGGCGGTTCTCCTGCTAGGACTTGAAGGCTGCTAATTGGCGTGTTTCTGAAAGCTCCGAAAACTCTGCGTAATGCTGTGGATTGGATGATGTCCAGTTTGTTCATTTGACTTTTAGTAGCAGTTTCGTAGCATATACATCCTTAATCTAGTTTGCTTCTAATTAGAGCTTGATATAATCGTAGAAGAATAGTTGTGTCTGCGCCCCATTTGTGATTGGAAAGAACTTTTAGAAGATTTATTCTCTGTTGGCATGATTTAATTAGTTCATTTATGTGCGATGTCCATTTTAGTTGAGAGTCGAATGTCATTCCCAAAATTTTGATTTCGGTGATTGTTATAAGAGTATTTCCGTTTAGTTTTAAATTTAAGTGGTGTTGTGTTTTCCTTTTGTCAAATATTATTACTTTAGTTTTTTCGGTTGAAAATCTCAAGCCTATATCTAAAGACCATCCTTCTAATTTATTTAGTGTATTTTGTAATATTGATGCTGCTGATTTTAGGTTTTTACTTCTCATATATATTACAAGATCATCGGCGTAAAGGTTTGCTTTTACTGGAAGCATAAAATGGATAGATACGTTGTTAATTGCTATTAAAAATAGCAGGGGCTTAATACAGATCCTTGAGGGATACCATTTTCCAGTGATTTCTTAGTTGACATGACACCGTTTGTTTTAACTTTTATACTTCTGTTCTCCAGGAAGTTTTTGGTGAAGGCTAAGAATTTGCCATCTATTTTCCAACTTTTCATTGTTTTTAAGATGTGATATGTCCACGTGGTGTCAAATGCTTTTGTGATGTCAAAGAAAATTGCTATTAATTTTTGTTTATGTATAAAAGCTTCGTGTATTTCAGATTCGGATGCTATAATATTATCTATTGTAGACCGTTCTGATCGGTACCCACTTTGGATGGATGTAAGGAGATTTTTCTTTTCTAAGTACCATTTTAATCTTTTGCTTATAATCTTTTCCATTATTTTGCAGATGCTACATTTAAGAGATAATGGTCGATACGAAGAAGATAAGTTTTTTGGTTTATTGTCTTTTAAAAATGGTATTATAATTGCTTCGCGCCAGAAAGATGGAAATTTATGGGTCAAATAAATTTTGTTGAAGATCTCTACTAAAGTAACCTTCGCGCTTATAGGTAGTTTTTCGATGAAAATTGGTGGTATGTCATCAGGTCCAGGTGAGGTATTTTTGGGGTTATTAAGACATTCATTTAATTCATCAAGTGTTATGAAAGTGTTTAGTGGATCAGCAGTATCTTCTATATTAATTTTTGATGCTTCTGTTCTTTCTTTATGTTCTAAGAAGTTTGGGTGGTACTACTTATTGCTTGAATACAACTGATAGTGTTCTACTAAAATTTCTGAGATTTCGTGTTTGTCTGAAGTTGTTAGATCATTTGTAGTTATCGTGTCAATATGGTTAAATGTTTTTGAACCTTTTATTTTCCTTATTTTTTGCCATATATCCTTTATGGGCGTAGACGAGTCAATTGACGACACGTAATTGATCCAGCTCACTTTTTTTGCTTGCTTTATTAAAAATCTAGATCTGGCCCTTAAAGATCTAAAATTGTTCAAGTTATTAGTTGTGTTATACTTCTTGTATATATTAAAAGCATGTTTTGTTTGCTTTAAAGAGGATGCGATTTCAGTGTTCCACCAAGGAAGAGGAGCTTTTGTGATATTTTTGGTTTTTCCTATAGAATCTCTGGCTGCATCTAAAATTATACCATTGAAAGATGATAGAGTAGTGTCTATATTATCTGATATAACGATATTTGGTATACTTATGCTTACTAAGTTCGAGTATTTTCCCAATCAGTTGACTTTAATTTCCACGTTTCATATGGTGCTGTACAGGTTTTTCATTTTGTCATGAGTTATTATTATTGGAAAATGATCACTGTCGTATAGGTGGTCCAATGTATTCCATTGTAAAAACGGAGCTAAAGTTGAATTACTGATAGATAAGTCTATGGAGGAAAAAGTGGCATTATGTGCATTGAATATAGTAGGTGTTCCTGTGTTTAACAAAACTAGTTTTATGTTATTAATTGCTTCTAATAATATTCGTCTATTTTTATCTGTTTTTTGTGATCCCCATGCGATGTTGTGACAGTTTGTATCACCCAAAATTAATTTTGGAGATGGAATTTGTTTAATTACATTTTGAAGTTCTAATAAAGTAGTTTCGTCAAGATGTGGTAAATATACGTTGCATGTATTGATTTTAAAATGATGTATTACCGAAAATGCTACTGCTTCCAGATTTGTCTTTAGCGGAATTTCTTTGGATTGGATGGTTGAACGTACAAAAATTCCGACTCCACCACTGGATATTTGCTGTACTGCTCGATTTTTTGTATAGGGCATATAATTTTTTAGTTTTGCTTGATTGTTGAAAAGACGAGTTTCTTGAAGACATAGTATTAGTGGTGACAGTTCATTGATTAGCATTTTAATGTTTTCAATGTGGCTATAATAGCCATTCAAGTTCCATCGAAGAATCAATATAATTGAACTATTAAGATAAATCGTAGTCGCTTTCTTCAGTGAGGGAAGATTCGTAGGTTGGATTTATTTTCTTTATAATTCTTGTGATATTATTTTTCATGCGTATATCATTTAACTTTGAGTGAACCATTTTTAATAAGGTGTATAAGCCGTCAAAATCTTCTGTATAGTTTTTAGCTGTGACTTCAGGAAATTTTGATCCCATTGCGTTTATAACGAAGTCGCATAATTCAGAGAAATTTAGCATATATGAAGGAGATGCTGTCATTAAAATGTTTTCAATTGGTTTTAATGTGGCTTCGACATCTAAAGCCTTTTTCTTTTTTTTTTGGGTGCGGATTTTTTTGGAGTTATAAAAGTTTCGTTTAGGTTTTTAGTTTCTGAGATTTCAGGAGAGGTTGAAATTTGCCTTTTTGCTTGATTGGTTGTTTAAATATTATTGCTGTTAGCTGTAGTTGAAGGTATATTGTGTACTATAAGCCAATCATTTGTCGTTGGGATATCTGCAGAAATAGGGTTGGAACAGTTGGTTGTATCATCTGAAATATTTGTTGCTGAATTATTCTGATTTACTTCCATGGGTTCGAGTTCTGAGGTATATGGATCTTTAAACCACTTTAAGTGGCCAGTAGTATTACATCTAGAGCAATTTAAACCATCTAGGAATAGGAAGATTCTGTAAGGAGTGTTGTCATAGGTTATTAAGATTGTATTTGGAATTGGTTTGGTGATTATCGGAGAGACAAATATTTGCCGCCTAAAGCTTAAGACATGACTATACTTAGACTCGGGCATGCCAACTTTTAAAAAATACTGTTCGGGATGCTAGGGCAGATGTTTTATATTACTAGTCTCCTTGCTGGCGTAATAAGTCTTCGAATTTCTATCTCATTGCCTTGGATGACTACTGTTTTATGGTTGTTTAGTAAGGTATATACTATGCTAGTATTGTTCAAGTAAATACAAACTCGGTTGTTAGCTAGTCGTGATGCAAAGATAACATTTTTTGGTGTGAGTATAGACCCTATGGGTACTATGTATTCATGTATTTTAATACCTTGGATTGCTGACAGAATAATGGCTTGTTCTTTTGAAGGAAAATTGAAGTTGCTTACTGCATTGAAATATGTCGATGTTGATGATGTAGTAGGTATGCTAATAATTTCAGAATCATCCATTTTTAATTTTTGTTTTCTTCATTTGATGAAATTTTTCTAGAGCCGGTCCTGTATCGGCTAATTAGTTCGACTTGTCAAAGTTGCCAAAAAACCAGAAGCAGGATTAATTGATGTGTTGCATTGAATTATGGGTTATGTATAATATTTAATAATATTGAATTTGTATTAAATTGGTAATGTACTCACAGTTTATTTTTTGTATGAAGAAACTTTGTTGTTTAAATAATCTATTTAGCTAACAATATTTTACGTTTCTTGATTATAAACCACTGAAAAGTTAGTTTTAGTAAGAGCAGATTTTAATCGGCACTTTATCAACTAAGCGCAGGGTTGGAATCAGGGTAAAATTTGTTCTATTAACCAAACAAAATTGTCTTTAATTTACCAAATGTTTTGTTTACTAGTTATGGTTACTCATAAAAAAATTAACCTATACTTTTATTTTCTTTTATTATAAATTTGAATAAAACCAGCTCCTCTCTTATTGACAATTTATTTTAGTGGAATATTTAGGATTACATAAAATACATTTTTATATTTTTACATATACTGCATCTTACAACAACCACAACTATCACGTCAGTTTCTTCTTCCTTTTCTTGTCAAGGAAAAATGACAGGAAGCAAAAAGGAGATTTTTAATGATTTACAACAACCTTCCTCGTTAAAAACCTTTCAAGCATAGATAATTCTTAAATATAGCAAAACCCATCATCACATGGTTCTTTAGAATTGATATACCTACCTTAAATCTAAAATTCCCTCTATATATTCAGTAGGTAACAAATCGATACTTTAAATCCATATGCTTCACTCTCTTGGTATTTCCCTGATTATTAAAGTTATTAATTAAGTGATAAACACCCTTGGTTGTCTTTAAAAATAATTATTTGCTTTACTTAAATATTTAAATTAATTAGTAATTGTCTTATAAATAATTTTTATTTATTACAAATATGATAGTTGTTCCGTTCTGATAGAAAATAGGCTATTACTTACTTAGTCCTAAGCCTTTCTACCGTTAGGTGTAAGGCTGGTGGAGTTAAGTTTTGCACTGTTGTCTACATGCTTTCCGGTCTTGTGTTATATTTCGTGCACTTTCTCATGTCAATCCTTTCTTCTCAACTTCTTTTCTGATTTCGTCTACCCTAACTCTTAGTCTTCCTCGTTTGTTTTTCCCTTGCACTCTCGTTTCAAACACTCGTTTTGTTAATCTTTCATTCGACATTCTACACACGTGCCCGAACCATCTTAGTTGCTCCTTTACTATTTTTTCGTTTATTGGTTCTAGTTTTAGGTTTTGTCTGATTGTTTCGTTACGTATTTTGTCTGTCCTCTTTCTGTTTGCTATTTTTCTCAGGAACCTCATTTCCATAGCATTGACTCGAGATTTTTGTCTCCCAGTCAATGTCCATGACTCGCTATTATACATGATTTTAGGTCTAACTACTGATTTAACGACTGCCGTTTTTACCTTCTCCGGTATTTCTTTTTTCCCCAAAAATGTTGTTTTCATAGTGTTAAATAAGCTTCCTGTTCGTCCAATTCTCTCATTTATTTCCATGTCTTGTTTACTGTTTGATTCAATTATTACTCCTACGCATTTAAAATGTTCCACTTGTTTTAATTGTTTTCCATTTAATTGTATTGCGTGTGTCTTTCTCTTATTTGAAATTATCATTGTTTTTGTTTTCTCTGTATTTATTTTCATATTTATGTTTAACAGTTCTTCTTCTAGGATTTCAAGGTTGTTCTGTAGGTCTTCTTTGTTTTCTGCTATCAAAACCATGTCGTCTGCAAATAGAAGCTCTGATAGTTGAGTCTGTTTCATTTGCCAGTATCCTAATAATAGTTTTCTCATTCTTCTCTTGGCTTTCTTTATTGCTTCATCCAGTACCACTGAGAACAGCAGTGGGCTCAACACTCATCCCTGTTTGACGCCTTGACTTGTAGTAAATTCTTCGAATTCCTCGTTGTTGGTTCTCACCGTATTTGTATTATTATTGTACATATCCTTTATTACATCAATTGTTATCCTGTCAACTCCTCTTTCCTTTAATGTCCTCCTCCTCTTTGCTTTAATGTCCTCCATACGTCCTTTCTTTGTATTCTGTCAAACGCTTTTTCCAGATCAATAAAGCATATATGTATTTCTCTATTTTTATTGATTACTTTCTCACTTACTTTTTTTATTGTGAATATGTGGTCTTGCGTGCTTCTGTCCTTCCTGAATCCACATTGTGTATCTCCCATAGTAGGTTCTATTTGGGTTTTTATTCTTGTTTCTATTATTCTTGCGAATACCTTCCCAGGAATACTTGATATAGTAATACCTCGGTAATTATTACAGTTTCTCTTTCGCCCTTTTTGTGTATTGGTAGTATAATGTCTTTCTTCCAGTCCTGTGGTATTTCTGCTCTCTTTATGATATCATTTATTAGTTCTTTCATGCTGTCTACTCCCTCTATTCCCATGAATTTTATCATTTCCGGGGTGATATGATCCTTGCCTGGTGCTTTGCCTAATTTAACTCTTTCAATTGCCTTTTCTAGTTCCTCTGTTATTATGGGCTCTACTTTTTGTTCTTCATTTATTTCTTGTATCTCCACTATGTTGTCTACGTCTGTATGAGTTAGCTCTTTGAGATGTTCTCTCCATCTTTCCATTATTTGGTTTTCTTCTGTTATTACCCTTCCATTCTTGTCTTTTATATTCGGCATCATGTGTTCTTTCTTTTGTCTGAGCTGTTTTAATGCGCCATAGAAGAGTTGTTGATTTTCTCTATAATTATTTGTCATTTTTAGTCCAAACTTTTCCCATGACCTTTCTTTTTCTGCTTTCACAGCTATTTTAACCTCTTTTCTTTTTTCTTTATATGCCTCATAATCTTCAGGGCGCTTTGTACTTAGATACCTCTTCCATTTTCTTTTTTGTTCTTTACTTTCCTTCGTATTTCGTCCGTCCACCATTCAGTTCTCCTCATGCTATTATTTGCTATTTTTGTCTTCCCGCAAGTTTCCTCAGCAGCTATGATTAAGTTGGTCTTGAGATTTTCCCACTTTTCTTCTATGCAGTTTTTGCCCTACCTTTCAAAATATTGACTAATTTTTCTTGGAATATCTTCTTATATCTTTCTTCTTTTAATTTGTAGCTTTTTACTTTTTCATTTACTACCTTTCTCCTCTTTTCTTTCTTTTCTTTTGCTGTTGTCATTCTCATTATTACTAGATGATTATTACTGCCAATCTCTGAGCCTCTTTTTACTTTCTTGTCTTGTACTCTTTTTCATTTGTTGCTACTTACCAAAAAGTAATCTATGATTGATTTTTTATTTCTGCTTTCTTGCACTCTCGTGTATTTGTGTACTTTTTTATGTTTAAATTTTGTATTTGTTATAACAAGTTTATTCTCCATACATATTTCTATTATTCTTTCACCATTTTTGTTTAGTATTTCTTCCCCTTCTTTTCCCATGCATTCCTCAATTCCATTGTTATTATTTCCGACTCTGCCGTTTAGATCTCCCATTACAATTATATTTTCTTCCCCATTGTCAATCTTCTCTTCCTTTTTTGAATCTTCATTTACTCCGTAGGCTGTTATTATTGTCCATATTTCCTCGTCTATCAGTTTCATTTTTAGCGATAATATTCTCTGGTTAACATATGTTTCTTCTATAACGTATTGTAGTCTATTCGGTGCAATTATTATCTCTACGCCTTCTTTTGCTCTCTCCTTTGCACCAGCTCCTACCCAAAACAACTAATATCCTTTGTGTATCTTCTTAAAACCTCTTCCTTTCTTTTTCGTTTCCGTTATTCCTAATATTTCTATTTTTTGTCTGATCATTTCTTCTACAAGTTCTACCTCTTTTCCATTGATGCTTCTTACGTTCCATGTTCCCATTTTTATCTCTCCTTTTTTCTGCGGTATATCTTTCATCTTCTTCCTATTTTCATCCTTGTTTACCTTTTGCATCATGCTTTTTCCCATCGTTATTCCTATTCGTCGCCCTGGTCGTCATTATCAGATCCTTTCCGTTGCTTTGGTCGTTATCAATATTCCTCTCGTGGGTATAGTTTTCTAGTTTTTTGGATGTTTTTCCAGTTCCTTTTTTATTTTGTTCAATCTCCATTCTTCTTGGTTTACTAACACCTTGTTGTAACCAATTTTGACGCCTTTGCCTTTCTCTTTTTCGTTTTTTGCAAAATTTCTTAGGTGTTTCTGCTTTTCTTTCTCTTCTCTAGTCAAGTCATCATTGATAAATACTTTCTCTCCTACGTTTTTTAGTTTATATTTTTTTGCCATGATCTCGTGTTTCTCCTCTTTATTTCTTAGTTCTATTACGCATGTATTCTCGCCTATTTTTTTACTGTTGTAGGTGTAATATCAATTTGAAGATGTTTATTAAAAACCCTTTTATTCTTTCTTTTAGACTGCTTGGTTCATTTGTATCCATTTTTAGACCATTCATTACAATGTTGTTTTTTCTTCTATTTTTTTAGATTATTTCGACTACTTTTTTTATTTCTTGTAACTCTCTCCTTATTTCTGAATTCTCTTTTCTTATATCCTGATTTTTTTTTAATTTTTCGTTTTCTACTGTCAGTTTAAGTAGAGCTTCGTTTGTTTTGTTTTGGTGGTCTTTAATTTCTTTTATTTAAAAGACTATTAACTCTTTAATAATCATTATATTTTCAATGAATTTTGTTATGTGAAAATAATTTCATATAAAAATCATTTTTTATCGGGACGGAATAGTTATCATGTTTGTAATAAATAAAAATTATGTTAGATATCGATTCATCATCATCATTCTGGCTTTACAATCCTGCATAGGCCCTAGCTTCCTTAAGAATTTCTCTCCAGTCGTCCCTATCCATCGCCTTTCTTCGCCAAGCACGTATTCTCATATTTCTCATGTCTTTATCGATGTTATCAAGGAACCTTGTTCTGGGTCTACCTCTTCTTCTCTTACCAATGAGTCTATCAAGGAGCGTTTTTCTAGCTTAGTCATTTTGTTCCATCCGCATTACATGCCCTATCCACCTCAGATGTCCTCAGGTCCACCTCATGTTCCTGGTTTATTAAAAGGGTTTATAAAGTTCGAACTTGTATCGTCTTCTCCACACTCCATTGTCATTCACTGCTCCATAGATTCGCCATAGATCCTCACATGTTCTCATTGTTTTTTGTCCAGGTCTCTGAACCATATGTTAGGACTGGGCGTATTATTGTTTTGTAGAGTTTTATCTTTATTTCTCGATATAATAATTATGGATTTAGGGAGGAGATTAAACCCAAAATAGCATCTGTTGGCCGTGCAAATTCTGCGGTTTATCTCTGCGGTAGTATTATTTTCAGTGTTAAGGAGCACTCCCAGGTATTCGTTCACTGCTTCGATGACGTCGTTTTCTATAAGAAGTGGTCGTAGGATTTGTGGTTGCATGCTTATTTGCATATACTTCGTTTTGTTGGTATTTATTATTAAACCCATTTTAGTAGCTGATTCTTTTAATGCTCTGTAATTCCTCTCGTACAGCGTTTTCCGTTCTCCCAACAATATTGATATCATTAACAGAGGCCATAATTTGCACTGATTTATTATATATTGAACCAGTGGTCTTAGGTATCGATTATTTGAGAAAATTTTTTTTTTACATATTAAAACATAGTTTTTAAATCTAGAATACTTTTTCTCATATAATTAATAAGAAAAGAGTTATCATATTTATAATAAATAAAAATGATGTTGGGTATCGGTAATTTGAAAAAAAATGTTTTTCAGTTAGAAGGGTGTAATTGCATACTAGAACATAGCTTTTAATTCCAAATAAATTTTCATAATAAAAATTTTCGATATTCGTATACTTTATCACAACTACAACCATCTTGAGATTTAAGTCTTACTATGGTTTCATCTGTAAATTATCTTCCAGTTATTGATAGCTGAATGTGTATGAATACTAGTACTGGTGAATATTTATCTACATGAAAGTGATCTAGGATAGGTAGTGATGCATTGGCAGGTCTTCTTAAATAAAAAAAACTAATTAACATAAAATATATTAGTGGGTATACTGCTCCTACGGAGCATGGCTAATCGAGGATCTATGGGAGTCACTAGGATATATAGCGGCTCATGAAGGAAAATTTACAAAACTAAAGAACTAACTAAATCAATCTAACCTAAGCTAATCTAATTCAACCTAATCTAAAAAAACATACCATACTATACTTTAATATATATATATATATATATATATACATATATATATATATATATATATATATATATATATATATATATATATATATAAATTAGTTATATCTCTGTCTAATGCAATTTACTATGTTCTTAAACCTATCATGAGCATTGCGTCCATATAATGCATCCCACATAAATTGGTCGATGTATTCCGGTAGAAATGGAGAGCTCATCACTCCAAGTCGTCTTAGGTATTGTTTAAGACGAGACCAATACCCTTCTACCTGATTTGTACAGACCCCTGTTAGTGGATCTTTAAAAAATTTAGAGTGATTCACAGTTTTGTGAATATACCCTAAATTTTTTAAGTTGGAATATCCCTTCCACTGGTCTGTCCAAATTTCACTACCTTCATGGACGTGTTTTTTAATAATCTCCACCAATACCTCTCCTTTCCTACTTTCTACATATGTTATGTACCCCCTTTTTAAAACTATATCGTACATTCCCAAAACCCATTGTTCTTTAATTATTCTACCACGGTTATATTTTCGTTTTGTTACAACACTTTCATCAATTTGAACTGTGTGTCCTTCTCCACCTGCAATAATAAGAATGTGAAAAGTAACTAAATGTTAATATTTTGTATTGTTATTTTACCCAATAAAAATGGTTCTTCCTCTTGTAAAAGTTTCCAAGAAACCACATCTCTCAAATACCGATATATCTGTATAACAGATCGTTTTTCCAAATTAATTATTTCTGCGGCACTTTTAACTGGCGTCTGACTTGCCCAAAGCCACATTACATAAAATAGAGTCCTGACTGGTACTCTCAATCCTTCAAAAAAATGTACCTGTACATACGGAATACATTTTTTTGCATTTGCCGCACCAAAAACCATGGTTTAATTTATACCCATTTTTCTGTCTCACTACACATGGACGTCGACATTGTCTAACTTTACATTTAAATTGTTCTTTAAGTAATCCAATATTTTGTAAATATTGAATTAATTCAGTATCGCTTTTTTGTGTTATATTATTTATGTCAACAATAGAATTCACTTCCATTTTTCAGGAATAAAACCAAAACATAAATTAAACTTGTTTTGACAATTTATAAATTTCATCCAGAGATATTTTGATTTGTTTAAATAAATATCATTTAAAATATTTAAAAACTGAAACAAACCTATCACAAAAATTGGCAACCTCGCACAGTCGCTGTCAAACTTCAATGCAAAAAGCCATAATAAATCAAACAGGTTATATGAGCAAAATTTATTATTTTGTTGATATCAAAAAATATTTCATTATAATGGTGCCAGCACATCTATTAGCCACCCTAATTTGAGACATATTTTTATAAAACAAACTTATATATTACGGTTCCGGCACATTTATCAGCCACCCAATTCCGTGAAAAATTTTTGTAAATCTTGAAAATATACATTATTTTAAGCTATTTAAAAAAAAATTTGCGGAATTTCCATTTGTTTAAATAAAAAATTACTTTGAAAATTGAAAATTTCACACTTTTTGGGCGGCCATATTGAGAGTTGACTGCGACGTTTCCAAATCTATAAAAATGTATAGTATCACAAATATTCTCTATAATTTAAATTTTATGATATATTTTTTGAAGGGAATACTTCTTTTTACGTAATATACGTGCATAAACACTTATTACTCTGCTCATCGACTTATATAAATACTATTTTAGAATATAATGATAATCTAAATGCAGCAATTGAACATAAATACTAGATAATAATGAAAAATAAAAATGATCAATAAATTCTGTATTATATTTAACAAATTTTAGAAATTACTAAAATTATTAAACAAAATTTTTAAAGAAAAAAATTAGTTTCTTATATTTTAAAGAACTGAAATTCCCCAAAAAGGAACTCAATCTATCCTAAACTAAACGAAACTAATTAAGATAAAATATATTAATCGGTGTGTATTATTAAGATAAAAATATACGAGTTCCCTTCCTGGGGTGTGAGATGACCTACCGACGTCCGTAGGATTTTTTTATTATTTAGTTATTTAATAGTTAAATTAAATTATTAGAAGAATTTTTCACTAAGTAACAAAAACAAAATTTGTTTAATTTACTAATGTTTGTATTTTGAGAACGATTTCCGAAGTGGAAATTGAAACGTCAATAAATGTATTTTAACCTTTAATTGTGGCTTATTCCCATTTAAATATTAATTAATCTTTACGATTGGTTACGATGCCTAGAGTACGGAGACCTGTACGATTTCGTCAACTTAGTGAGTTTGATATGGGCCGTATAATGGGACTTCGGGAAGCTGGACTTTCTTTTCGGGAAGTTGCAGTTAGAGTGCAAAGACGTATAGACACCGTGGTTAGGTTTTGTCAGGCATGGCTTCAAGAAGGCCGTACGCAAAGAGCAAGGGGCACTGGACGCCGCCGTAGAACAACAGACCGTAAAGATCGCCCCCTAAGATCATTCGCCTTAAGAGACCGTTTCTCCACTACAAGCTCCATTGCAAATGAATGGTTTGCAGAACACGGAAGACCTATTGGCATTCGAAGTGTTTACCGACGAATGAGAAGTTTTGACCTGTTTTCATACCGACCACACTGGGTCCTCCCTTTAACTCCAGAACACCGCCGTAATCGCCTTCAGTGGCGCAGAGAACGGTCACTCTGAAATCAGGAATGGAACAGTATTGTCTTTAGTGACTAGTCTCGATTTTGTTAAGGCATGCACGATGGTTAAGCGAGGGTTAGAAGGTGTTTTGTATAAAACTTAAGAGGTCGCTGGTTAAATGATAATAGATAAATAATTATAAAGTAAAAATGCGATATTTTGTTTGTGAATAAATTAGCGACAAATAGCAAACACAACTGTAAATAAATTAGGAAAATAACTGGTCTTACTCATTATTGATGTTTGTACAAAGAATATAGACTTACCCTTTGAACTATTGGAGTCGTAGCCAAGGAAATCTCGTTGGTACCGCGTCGGGGCGCCCGCCGACGCTCGATGGCTAGAACCTATCACGCACTAGGTCCGTTTGATTCGCTGTCTTGAGATGAAATGTTGAGATTGCAGGTCAGAAAAGAATCTTTTGGCCGTTGGGTGAAAGAGGGTACATCAATAAATCACCCTATTGTATTGTGCTTTTGAATGCGATAATTTAAGTTAATTGAGACCGTAATACGAAACCGTACACACGTGTGCATATTTGTGACACAGAATACAAAAGAGAAGTCAAATTCTCCGCACTTATAACATAATACATGAGACAACCAGTTTAGCAATTTTACGAAATAACAGGAAACAGTATATTCTACGAAAGTCGTTAGAATACATAGCATTATATTAGATCACATTACAGTACCGTAACAGAAAAATATTAAATGTAAAAATAAGAAATAAATAGTAAGTACATACTTTCCCAAACAGAAGGCGACGTGGTGAAAGGAGGAATCCACAGTTTTTTGTTGAAAGACATGTTTATCACACTGTTGGAGTTACGGTTTGGAGTGCTATAGCTTATGGTTCCAGGTTACCTTTAATCTTTATCAGAGGTAACACGAACGCGCAGCGTTATATCCAAGAAGTTCTAGAACCCCACCTTTTACCCTATCTTGACACCCCGGCAAATCCAACTTTCCAACAAGATAATGCCCGACCACATGTTGCAAGAGTCACAATAGACTTCTTTCAACATAATGATGTCACATTGTTAGCATGGCCACCAAGATCTCCCGACTTATCCCCAATTGAGCACGTGTGGGGTATGATGGGTTGGAGATTTCTCAATTTGCAACGTCCTCCTCAGACTCTACAAGCACTTCGAGAGGAGTTGGTGGTTGACTGGAATGAGATAAAACAAAAGGACATTGACCACCTGATCAGAAGCATGCCTAGGCGCGTTGAAGAATGCGTAACACATCGGGGTGCATCCACACATTATTAAAGGTAAAAGAGCTTTAAAGCAATGTAATCATTTTAAAATTTTAATCATTTACTTATTATGCTTCATTAAGTACTTATGTACAATACAAAATTTTAGTAAAATAAAATCATTTAAACTGGGTGTTCGGATTTCTATGTCACTTAGTATAGTACATTTCTTATATAACGCACACGTTTTCTGTCTTTTAGAAAAGTTGAACTTGTTACATTTTCTAAATTGCTAAAACGACTTGTTCTATTTTTGTTTATTAGCGAATAGCTAAGTATCGATTTAACGAACTAACCGTTTTTACAAAAAAAAAACAAACAAATTAAACAGCAACTTTTATCAATACATCAACCAAATTAAAATGAAATGGACAAAGTAATTATTGTTTTTTTTTTGTCAATTCAGTCAATTCTCAGCATATCATAAACGTGTGTTTTAGTTCAAGTTTAAGTTCATACTCTTTAATTTTGGCTTGTATTTCACATTTCACAGTTCCTATAAATAAAAGTCTACTAAAAATAGTATCTACTTATGAACATACCTAATAGTAGCCAAAAGTACATTTTTTATATTTGTTTGTAAAATAGGTCGTGTATTTCTACTCATTTAGGTATGTAGAATTATATTATTTAATTATGATTAAAATCTAAATAGAATTTGTAGAATACGAAAACGAATAAAAGTGTTCTTTTAAAATTTCAGTAGACTTTTGCGCTTTTCGTATATCTAACTCGTGTTTATCTATACTTAAACTAATTACTTTTACGTAGTTTTCAATTTTATTGTCTTTTGTTATTATTCTGCAATGCAAAACATAGAGCTTTAAACATTTATTTAACATTTAAAATTAAGTGACTGAATTTTTGATTAAGAAAGGTGCGACGATCAGATGAAAAGCGCGCCTGCGACACAAAACTAAAATAGATAATGGGTGGAGCAGATTTAAAATAAAGGAAAATAGTTTGCGCATTACTTGAATACGTATTACTTTATACAGAAAATATACAAAATGTCTCGTTTGGATACACACGCGCCGTAGTATTCAGTTTAACCAACTTAGATATATTTAGAAATAATTTCAATTTTTTGCATATGCCGGATTTACATAACGAATTTTTATAGGCCGTTAATAGATAGTTTTACCTTACCGTAAATACTAAGTTATTTCGATTACAATATAAAAATATGTTTATATAACTGATTAGTGATATACTAATAGACAGTATACATGCATCAACAAAGTTTCTTGATGATATACAAAAGTTTGAATAACTTTGATATTCTTTTGGAAAATAATTAAAATTTTAATATAATCTACTATTGACATTTAAACATTTAAAAAAATATTCTAAAACAAGACATAAAAATAAGTTTAATATCATTAACAATATTCAGTGTTATTTGAAACATCATGTCAGGAATACGTGTAACCCAAAAATAATGTTGAGACCGATTAAAATACGCTGAGGAGGTGCCACCAAAAAAAAGTACCATGTAGTAGCTGTTCAAAAACTTCACAAATCTTATAAACAGACTTTGACAATGACATCATTAAGCTAACTATATACTGGACAAAAAGGTACGCTAAAAAAGATTTACAATCCAAATAAAAGAGATTGTGATCGCTTTTTAAACCAAAAGAAACAGACAACTCACTTAATATAAGTTAGTTCGTAAGTTGCAGTTAGCATATAACTGCGAGTGGTATCTACTTCGGTGATTCAGTAGGGAGAGCATTAACTTATTAAGCGTGCAAGCTCAGGGGTCGTAAGTTAAAATCCGGCTGATACAATAATTTCAAATAAAAACAACCCATCTTTGTCTGATTGGTACTCGCCTGAGGAACCGTAGTCGTTCGGATGTAATAAGCGATTATTTGTTAAGACAAAAAAGCTGACTTTACTTAGTTGCTGAGACATTCTTGGTTACCAGGCAGTTACAAAGACCTGTTTATACCAATAAGCCGTAAATAATCAGATTAATTTATTCTTTATCATCATCATCATCATCAATGGCAATACAACTCATTGTGAGTTTTTGCTGCGTTTACTATTGCCTTCCATGTTTGTCGGTCCTGTGCCAGTAATTCCCATTGTCGCACTCCCATTTTCTCTAGATCTTCTTTGACTGCATCTTTCAACCTTTTTCTAGGCCGCCTTACAGACCTTCTTCCCTCTGGTCTTTCCCAGAACACATTGTTTATAAGGCGATTGTCGTTACTGCGTATCACATGCCCTGCTTATCTCAGTCTATTGGTCTTTATATATCTGACTAGATTTTCTTTTCCGAATAGAGACTCTAGCTCGTTATTGTATCTGCCCCTCCATTCGTTTGTCACGCTGTCTCTGCAAGGGCCATATATCAATATGGCCCTTGGCCTATATTGATATATGGCCATATCAATATATGGCCTATATATAATTTATTCTTTATGCTTGACGGGAATTACAATTCTTTGAATGTAAGCAGAAAATTGAAAAACTAGGAATTTGACATCAGAAGCATTTAAATTAGACTAATAAATAAGCTAGTTGGCCGCTATCCAAACTCAAAAATGCTTATAGTGTGTCTAGATCTAATTGCATAGTTCATGAAGTCCATAGTTATCTTGGTGGTACATTTATGTCATGATGAGGTATAAGTGTTGGAGAAAGAAGTGATTTTCTTCTACTTCATGGTTTTTTAATGGAAGTTCGTATGAAGTTGAAATATATGCGCGCAGCACATATACACAGCAGCTGTAGACCAACCAAAGATTTTTTTAATGCATGACAACGCTCTATAGTATTTAGCTAAAATACTGTGAAATGTTTAAGAGAATAGATGTTAATTGTTAGCTAACACAATCTCCAGACCTCAACCTACTTGAATATATAGGTACAGAATATGCTTCAGAAACGGATTAAGCAAATTCTTTTTTTAATAACAGGGAGGAGTCTATTTTTGCATAAAGAAGTAGTGAGCTGCAATTTACTACCAATTTTGGATAAAACTAAAGGCTCAGGTCAGTATTGAGCAATAGAGAGCGGCTTAACTCTTTAGTCTAAAGGTTTTGTTATATTTTGTAAAGGTTTGTCAGAATTGTCTTTTTATAATTTTTCATTATTATTAAATTATTGTTTGGATTTTGTAAATATAAATTAATGATAAATATAAAAAATATACAAATCTAAAGATTGTCTAAAGAATACTAACTTTGTTAGTTATAATTCTACAAGTGATTCCTAGGTAATAATCTGTGTACTTTAGCAAATACCAGTTCTCCAGTATAAGTAATTATAACTGGAAAAAATCAAACATCTGCCTAACTTTAGAGACCGAATATAATAATTAAAAAACATACTAAAAATACATAAAAAAAATGAATAACCATTGAGTTATCAGTATCTGATAAGGAGTAAGAAAGTCAATAATATTAAATAAGACTGTTATAAAGCGAATAAAATTGATTAAACAAAGAAAATATACATAATTTTTTTTTTATTTTCTTTTATCCATTTGAATATTTAATAAAACCAGCTCCTCTCTTATTGTCAAATTTATCTTACTGGATTTAGATTAACAGAAAATACCCTTACATATTTTAAACTACATCTTACAACAACTAAAACTATTACTGATTTTTCAACATCATCGATGGTTTTTAACGATTTACAACAATTTTTGAGTCGTAATCTATAATTATTGTAATATATGTTGTGATTAATGCATATATCTTAGTCTGCAATATTTGTAATCATGTACAGTGGCTCACAGCTTAAATTATGCACTCGCTAATTAATAAAACTAGCTTGTGTCAGTGGCTCAATATTTATTAGAAAAAAATTACATACTGAAATTAAATTGCTATATGTCTTCTACATTAGCATAAGCTATTTTTGGGTTTCAAATATACCAAAGTTAAATAACAATAAATATTTATTTCTTTCATGTATTACAGTACATAATATTGCCACTGCCACAAGCTAGTTTTATTGATTAGCGACTGCATCATTTAAGCTGTGAGCCACTGTAGATTTTCTTTAATATGAGACAAATTAAAGTATTTATGGCTCTTGTAAATAAATATTTATTAAGAATACATTTATTAATACCATTTTTATCCATAGTTACACAAAAATATATTATTTTTAAATTGGGCATTAACCCTATCTCAGCTGTTATAAACCAAAATACTTATACAAACAGGAGGAATTATAGCTGTAAGTCATAAAATATTTTTAGTGTAATTCTAGTCGAACCAATTATATTCAACGGTTTTTATTAACGTTTAAATACTTAATTGTCTCAATACAATTGTTAACAAACGTCGAATCAAACCAAAACTATTTGTTGAGACTATTTGTTAAGAATTAGAAATACAAATTAAACTGGTATGATGTAGTGTTGTGAGATTGTACATAAGTCACATAATACTTCGTTCGTAATGATGAAAGTATCATTGACAGGTAGTGACAGGTAAATGTAACAAGAGGCAAGTAAGTCTAATAAAGTTATAATGGTAATAATAATTATTAACTTATAAATATTAATGTTATAAATGTTTTCATTTTCTTTCTGTGAAAAAAAATTTCTACTTTTTTTGGGACTTGTGATAATATTGGTCGTAAATATTATGCTGAAGTTTATACAGTTTTTTTTTTCTATGTAAAGGAACTCTGCCTTACTAAAAAGGATACAACAAATATTTTAGATCTTAGATTTTTTTATTTAAAAATTTTGCTTAAAACAAATAATATTATCTAAAATTCTGTTTAAAATGATATTTAGAGTAAAACTAAAAACTACTTAAAATTGATTTTATAGACAACAAACAAAAATTAACAATCCTTAGAACCATAGTCCCAACCGTCTAATATCAAATTAAAGTTATATGATCACAACGAGTAATACCAAATTAAATGCTATCGCGACAAAGGCTTACCGTAGATATAGTAATTTAAAAAATATGCTAAATATTGTATTCAAAGAAAAAGAATTAACAAAATTTTGTCCCAGTTGGAATTTATTTAAAAATAGCTGTGAAAAAGTGAAATATAGGGAGTCCTTACTTGAATTATATAGAAATCTCTCGGAAAAGTTGCTTGTAACTAGTAAAGACCCATATTTTTATTCTTTTCTCCTGACAAAAATAAGTGGAATAAAAGTTGTTGGAAATAGCATTTTACATCACAATTTTAGAAAAAAAGTCTAAAAATAACGTTTTGGAAATTTATTTAAGGGAAACAGTAAAGAAAGAGAAGAATAAGAGGAAACTGAAAATTTGGGATAAAAAATTTAAAGTTAGCGCCAGTATATTGACACAAGGAAAAATGCGGCAACGCTTTTTTACTTTTGCGTAATAAATAATCTATTATCTATTCATTCATTTTTTTGTTGATATCTTCATGCCAAATTTCCAGAAACTTCCTTCCAGAAAACCAGAAAAATAATCTGATTTCCTTAAAAAAATTTTTAAAACGTTAGGGGCAGGTATATACTACGTGATGTAAATTTTTGGTTTTAAAAATTTTCTTTATATTACACAAAAAGCGTTAAACTACACAGCTGACGTCTAAGTTCAATACTTTTTTCTCGCTTTTAACAATTACTTCGTCATTGAACATGCTTTAACAATCTTAACTATATATTATATATGAGCCAGACCAATAATTTCTGTAATAAATTAATTCTTGTTTTTTTCCTTTTTTGTCATTGCCGTCGTTTAAATAATTTTATTTCGACAACACTCCTCGTCCTCCTAAGTGCCTTCTCTGTTGAGGTTGGCGATCAATATGGCAAATTTCTCTGTCTTCTGGGCTTGATGAATTAATTCATTTCCTCTTGTGTGGGTCCAATCTCTGATGTTTCGTAGCCAAGGTTTTTTTTTGTCCTATGCCCCTTTTACCTTTAGTCTTGCTTTCTAATATTACCCAGAGCTGCTCAAATTCCCTATGGCGCATTATGTGTCATACATATGACGTCTTTCTAATTTTAATAGTATTGACCAGATGAGGGCGTGTGTTCATTGCTCTCAGTACTTCTTCATTCGTAGTTCTGCTGGTCTAGCTTATTCTTAGCATTCGGCGGTACATTTCACACGAATTTAATTTCTTGATGTCATATTGTTTTAATGTTCAGGTCTCGCAGTCATATAGTAATAGAGATCACACATAACACTTTAGTGTTTTCAATCTTATTGAGACTGATATCTTGGGGTTACAGTGCATTTTACGCATATTCATGAAACCAAATCTTGCTATTTCAAAGCGTTTTCTAATTTCTTTTCCATGGTCTACTTGACTATTTAGTTCTCTGTATATGTGAATGGTGATACCATTTATTTGTATCCACAAGGAAAATAAATCCTGTAGCTAGCTGTATACCACGTATAACAAAAGAGGTTAGTCTTTGTATGTGGGTATATTTTATTTTATAAAAACCCTTAAAAGGGCAACATTAAAAGCACGAACGTTTTCGGAACAACTGTTCCATCATCAGGTTAAAATACCTAAAATAAGTTTAAACCATTTAATTACAGCAAACGTGGTTTAAAATTTTGACTAAGGTTAAAGAAACAATAAAATGGTTATACTTACAGGTTACCATGCCTGAGCCACCAAAATATTTGGGTAAAAACCCTTTAAAATGAAATGTGTTACCAAAGATTGTACATGATGTTAATAATATTATATGATGTTTAATATTTTAATTAGATTTTACTTCAGGTAACATACACCCATGCTTAAGTGAGTTCCAGTGTCCGGAGAGTAAACCTCTTCAAACGGACTTCAGCTGGCAACTGATTGATAAGACACCTATGAACGGTGTCAAAAACAAAATGTCAATGAACCATGAAACAGTGTTAGTTAAACATTATATTACTACAGCCAAAAGATTAAAAAACTTTGATGATGTTAAAATGATAACAGCAATCCAGGTGTTGGGTTTTAAATTTTTTTTCTATAATTATTTAATATTGAATATAAAAGATGTAAATTACTGGTGTTGTTGAAGGTCATGTTTAAGAGGATGACGTATGCATTAGGCAGCTTATGTTACTCTTTATCGTATGGAGTGTGGTCTAAAAGGTGTAATTTGTGACGAATTAGCTGAAATATATGGAAATGTCCTTTTATGTTGCTTACATCTAGGACAAGGAAAAATAAATAGAATATATTTGTAGCTAATGTAAGACTTCGTATGTAGATGAAATTGTTTAATACTGCTTGTATCGTAAAAATTTTTAATATAAGTGAGTCCAATCGATTGAGAAAAGGAATTGAAAATCTTTCGGCTGAAGGAATTAAAGTTATAATATATGTGATTAAATTTAAAAATTTGGAAAGGCTGAGATCCTCAGAGACCTGGCAGGAATAAAAGTAAATGAAAAGACTAAAGAATAAAGGAGAGTGGGTTAAAGGGAAATGAATGAGTTAATCAACAAAATTAGAGATGATAGAGGTCCTTCATGCTTAAAGCATCTAGCACCCTGAATAAAATATATTTTCTGAATGTGAATTCTGATGAATTGCTGGATTGTGTTTAAATGTTTACTGAGTTTAGAACTAATGAGTGGATGGTAGATATATGAAAAGACAGAGAACTAGTAAAAGAAAAAGAATGGACAGGAATATGATGTAAACGTGAAGATTGTAAGATAATGAAATAGTGAGGTATAATAGATATGATGTTAACAATAGGGGGCTGAAAAATTCTTTTGAAGGGAGTGTTGTGACAGTAGTGTAGAGAGAATGGTTGTTTTAAAAAGCAACAATTGTTGAGAAGGATTAAGGTGTTGACGTGTATAGAGGAAGGTCAGATAAAGAAGATGGGATAAATTTGAGAAGTGTGGGTTATGAGAAGAGTTGTCGGTGTAAGGGTTGAAAGTCACGGTTGAAAGATACATGGCGATTAACGCAGTTGGGGCTTCTTTGCTTTTCCTTGACTATTTCCAAGTCTTCATATAGATCTAATTTTAGAAATTTTCTAAAATTGACCTTCCTCTATACACGTCAACACCTTAATCCTTCTCAACAATTGTTGCTTTTTAAAACAACCATTCTGTCTACACTACTGTCACAACACTCCCTCCAAAAGAATTTTTCAGCCCCCTATTGTTAACATCATATCTATTATACCTCACTATTTCATTATCTTACAATCTTTACGTTTACATCATATTCCTGTCCATTCTTTTTCTTTTACTAGTTCTCTGTCTTTTCATATATCTACCATCCACTCATTAGTTCTAAACTCAGTAAATATTTAAACACAATCCAGCAATTCATCAGAATTCACATTCAGAAAATATATTTTATTCAGGGTGCTAGATGCTTTAAGCATGAAGGACCTCTATCATCTCTAATTTTGTTGATTAACTCATTCATTTCCCTTTAACCCACTCTCCTTTATTCTTTAGTCTTTTTACTTTTATTCCTGCCAGGTCTCTGAGGATCTCAGCCTTTTCAAATTTTTAAATTTAATCACATATATTATAACTTTAATTCCTTCAGCCGGAAGATTTTCAATTCCTTTTCTCAATCGATTGGACTCACTTATATTAAAAATTTTTACGATACAAGCAGTATTAAACAATTTCATCTACATACGAAGTCTTACATTAGCTACAAATATATTCTATTTATTTTTCCTTGTCTTAGATGTAAGCAACATAAAAGGACATTTCCATATATTTCAGCTAATTCGTCACAAATTACACCTTTTAGACCACACTCCATACGATAAAGAGTAACATAAGCTGCCTAATGCATACGTCATCCTCTTAAACATGACCTTCAACAACACCAGTAATTTACATCTTTTATATTCAATATTAAATAATTATAGAAAAAATTTTTAAAACCCAACACCTGGATTGCTGTTATCATTTTAACATCATCAAAGTTTTTTAATCTTTTGGCTGTAGTAATATAATGTTTAACTAACACTGTTTCATGGTTCATTGACATTTTGTTTTTGACACCGTTCATAGGTGTCTTATCAATCAGTTGCCAGCTGAAGTCCGTTTGAAGAGGTTTACTCTCCGGACACTGGAACTCACTTAAGCATGGGTGTATGTTACCTGAAGTAAAATCTAATTAAAATATTAAACATCATATAATATTATTAACATCATGTACAATCTTTGGTAACACATTTCATTTTAAAGGGTTTTTACCCAAATATTTTGGTGGCTCAGGCATGGTAACCTGTAAGTAAAACCATTTTATTGTTTCTTTAACCTTAGTCAAAATTTTAAACCACGTTTGCTGTAATTAAATGGTTTATACTTATTTTAGGTATTTTAACCTGATGATGGAACAGTTGTTCCGAAAACGTTCGTGCTTTTAATGTTGCCCTTTTAAGGATTTTCATAAAATAAAATATACCCACATACAAAGACTAACCTCTTTTATTTATTTGTATGATAGGTGTAACTTGTTCATGGGGGTTTTTGTGGAATACCAGAATTTTGGTTATGGAAAATGTCCAAACCCAGCCTGTGACTTTCTTCTGATAATATGTTCATTAATATTTTTAGTTAGTCTTTTATCTCCGCTAATACTACGGTGGCATCGGCGTATCTCATATTGTTAATGATGATTCCATTGGCTCTGACACCTTCAGGGCGATCTTCAAGAGAAGCTCTGATTATATGTTCGGCATATACATTAAATAATAGGGGGGATAAAATGCACCCTTGACGCACTCCTCGTTCTATATTTATGTACTTGGTGTTTCCGTTTTCTGTTCGAACGCATCCTGTGTGGTTCCAGTATGTAATACTTATGATAGCTATGTCGTGTCCGTCCAACCCTACTTCTTTTAGCACCTCAATCAATTTTCCGTGTTTGATGCGGTCGAAGGCCTTTCTATAATCGACAAAGCACACATACAGCCGTTCTTGAACCTCAAGATACCTTTCTGCCATCAGTGTCAATCCCATAATTGCTTCTCTATTGCCTGTACCCTTTCTAAAACCATATTGAGAACGACTCAGGTATTCTTCACACTTATTGTGAATTCGGTTATAAATTATTCGCATAAAAATCTTAGCGGCATGACTCATTAGGGATACAGTTCGATGGTCTTCACATTTCCTTGCTTTTACTTTTTAGGAAGAGCTATATATTGTGGATGCTAGCCAGTCATGCGGCATTATGCCATGTTCATATATAACGTTGTAGATGAATTTTAATTTCCTGACAGCATTATCACTTAGGTGTTTAAAATGTTCGGCTGTTATTAGGTCTTCGCCGGGTGCCTTGTTGCTCTTTGCGTCTTTTATTGCCTTCAAAACTTCTTCGGTGAGAATGTTTAATTTTTCACCTGTATCTATGTGTGTAATTTTTCACCTGTGTCTAATTCCAAGTGTTTGGATTTACATATTCCAGCTACTTCTTTATCCTTTCTGTGTAGTTCTCTATCATTATGCTTTATTTGCAAATCTTCTACCTCTTTACATTTTTCTTTCATCCACTTTTCCTTAGCTACATTTATTTTTTTCTCAATTTCCCTGTTGAGTTCCTTGTATCTTGTTAGGTTTTTGTTTTTTATCATCCTTCTCCTCTCCATAATTTGTAATATTTCGTTTGTCATCCATGGTTTTTTATGTTTACGGGTTTCTTTCTGTATACTTTGGTCTGCTGCCTCCAAGACAGTATTTTTAATTTTCCCTCACATTAATTACTATTTAAATGGGAATAAGCCACAATTAAAGGTTAAAATACGTTTATTGACGTTTCAATTTCCACTTCGGAAATCATGTCTTTAATGTTTTCTTTTATTGTCTTCTCCTTAGTGGGAGCTATTGTCTTAGACTCTTACCGCTTGTCTACCATGTCTTCATACTTTTGTTGCTGTACTTGGTCTGCACTAATCCATGCTATTCTCTAACTGGGTTTAGACTTGTCTACTCTTTTAGGTTTTAATCGGATAGTTGCTACTACAGGATTGTGATCTGAATTTATGTCACAGCTTGGGTACGTTTTTTACATTTAGAATACCATTACGGAACCTTTTCTTAATTGTATTGTAGTCGATTTAGTTCCTTACAATCTTGAGGAGTTCTACAAAACTCATCGGGTATTAATTTTTTTAGCTGCAAAACATTTAGTCCCATATATCGCATCAGGTCCTAAGACGTAAAATTAATCATTTAGTTTTATTGTAATTGTTCTTTCACACAACACCCAACACCGTCCTTCTTCCATTTTATCCATACCGTTCTAACCCCGCTGCACGGATCTCTATTTCGTCCCATTTCTCTGTAATACCAGTCTAATTACCTAAGACCATTACTTTTTTCAAACAATTTTTCCATGCTAAGTTACCATCTTATTTTATATTAAATAAATATTCTAGCAATTCTCTTATTAAGTTTTAAAAATTGACCTTTCAATCTCGGTCCAAATTTCCTTTCTTTCCTTTTAGGATATTTTACTAAAACCAACCATATCATCAGAAGATTATTGAACTCCTAGACATGTTATACCGGTAAATCCTTACTTATTTATTACCTACCGTAAAATGCCTTCAAGCGACTATTCTATGCTTTCTTCAGATAAATCAATGCCATAAATATAAACATTTGTTTCTTTATTCCCATGTTTTTTTTATATGAAAAAAATATTATTATGTATAAAAAAGGTGAATTAATTTATTGCTTTCTGATAAACAATATTTTTATGTTATTTATTTTGCATAAATAATATACAACAATGACGGTTTTGCGACGCTTCCAACAGTTGGCTTTTTGATTTGTATATTGTCATTGCAAAAGCGAAACGCACATGAAGTTCATCATGTTCACCAAATGTTACGTTTATTGGAATCATAGTTATATGCGGGATCAACATCATCTCCTTTGTATTTTTTGTTGATGATCGATGTCTCAATGACATTATTCATTAGCTTTTTTACAGTCCGCCTAGTTTCATTGCACAGTCGAGGTTGATTAATGTTACGCAGCATACTAATCCTACTTTTAGTTGTAAATTATTAAGTGGGAGTCTAGAAACTTCCAATAAATTCAAAAACTCGGTAACATAATTGAGTACGTCATCCTGATTTATATTTCTGTCTAAGGCAGCACACCGCGCCCAAGAGAGAGAAGAATGGATACCAACCATTCGTCAAATACCATAACGTCACCACATCCTTACCAAGGATAAAGGGATAAAGGATAGAGGAGGAGGAGTGTTTATTCTAGAAAAAGAAATACAAAAAAGATTCTACAGCGTCTAAATATTAAAAAAAAGGTAGATTTATTTCGAATGAAATTTCAGAAAACATTTTCAAATATGGCATTAAAACCTAATGTACACAACTGTGAACAAATTTTTTTGATGACTGATAACTTTGCAGAAAGTAAAATTTAAATAATACCTACTGTACAATATATCTTGTAAATTAATCCTTACAAAACGATACTACCAGATTTATGTTTTTCGATTACTAACTTTACAAGAAATTTAATAAGATTTACCTCGTGAAGTATCCATTTTCTAAACGTCCTCAAAACACAAACTTTGCAGTTCAACTAGTTGCCAGGAACTGGTATCAATTTAAAGTATTTCTTACATAACCAAGTAGACATGTGCTTCAAGGAACGATATGTGGCTCCAAATTCAAATTAAGAAACGTACAATGAAAAATATGAATTTTGATTAATTTGTACACATATGTGTACGTGTGGACCGACGAGGATATATATATATATATATATATATATATATATATATATATATATATAATGTATTGCAAAAGATACCACCGTTGATTAAATTTAAAATATATTCAATAGTTGAATAGCAGAGGTTTGATCGGTCAATAATTGGCAAATAATGGAAGTCGTCAACTACTTCATAGATTTATTTGAATACTTTCGCTTTTATTTTTAAAAGCATCGTCAGTTCACTGGAAATAGAAAAGAACTTAGAATATAAGTAAACAACGGACAGGGTTCATATTTACAAAAACAATTTGTAGGTTTTTTCTAGATGTTATAAAAACTTTACGATAACTTAACATTAAAACTTACTAACTAAACGAGAAAAAAGAAACAAAAAAACACAAGAAAAACTGTAAAAGAGCACTATTGTACATTTAATTTTGACCGATGGCTTCATTTGAATGTTGGTTTAAGCTCTTTCAGGTTTCAAAGGTCAAACCACACTAATCTTTTTGATTGTTTTCTATCATATTTATATTTTCTTCTTCTTCTTTAGAAAATATAAATATGTCTTCCGCAGTACAACGCGGCGTCAGTTTCAGCTTACAAGCGAAGCAGTAACATCTCCAGAAGATGCCAACCTCTAGTGTTGGCGAAATGTCAAGAACTAATCTCACAAGGCAACGGCCTAACAGCCCGAACAAACAGTTTAACAAGTTAGACGATGGCCGTAAAAGCCTAACGTATTTTATCAGCTCACAGTATATTCCTTGCCCTTTTTATCTTTCGTTAGTTAAATAGAAACCCTTCCTCTTAACAAAGAAGATAGTTCCTATTGTCGAACAATACAGCTTACTTTCTAAGAAAAACTGAGATATGGTTGTTTGATGAAATAATCCTTTCTCTCGGAAGAAACTAGCAAATTTATAGAAAATAAGACCATACCGGACTTGTCAATTAAGTACCATTTTCGCTTGCCACTCTTCGCTTTCGCTTCGGCAAATACTCCCACTATTTTTTTATCCCTAGCTGGTCTAAATATCGAAAATCGAGATGTTTTTTGTTATGGTTACTGTTGCGGTTGTCTCCATCAAACGGCGGTAAGTGTAATTTCAATTCACTATTATCCATTTACCTTCATACAGTGCTTCATACAGTAAATTTTCTCGTTTGTCGTACATACGTCCTCCAATTCGATGACACTGCGTCAATTCTGTTTGCCGTTTTCTCCATCCATTCAGTTCAGTATATTCTATTCCAGTTTTGTCTAGTGTGAGGATTGACCTGATGTATTACCTGTACATTGATTTGATGATTGATGTGCTAATTGAATCCACCGTAATTCGGTACATTACTTAAATTATCTAGGCTGCATGAGAAGTTCCAATACACCTGTTGCGAGTGCAACCTGTCAAGTGCCTTTATCGACGACCGTTCTATGAAAGAACGTTATTACTTGTGACTACCTGTCGCCGACTTTAAGTACAATATCGATTCTTTAATAATTGTGAGTAGCCGATATTTTTATAATCCAACGATCAGCTTTTCTCCTGTGTCACCTAGATTCTTTTTATATTATTTCTATTTTATTATGTTACCATAATTTACTAATACTGTGTGGCGACATATTTGATGTTTGTAGAGGTCATAAGTTGTATTGGTTAGTTTCTGTTGGTATTATAAGTACTTCACTGCATTATATAACAATTAAATTGTCGTATATAACATTTTGTAAAGTTTATATTAATTCTTCTTGTTTTCGTAGCAGTACCATGTGTGAAGGGTCTTGGCTGACTGCATAACTTGCTTCCATCTTTCACGGACGTCCATTATAGTTGGGTGGTGGGTAGCTCTATTTAAATCTATCCTTCCATGGCATTTGTGGGCGTTCTAAGGACCTTCTTCCTATTGGTACCTCCTCCCAGATTAATCACTAAATGAGAAAGCAATAAATCAGTGATAAAAATAAAAATTCACTAAATTCTCATTGGGCAGAAAAAATGGTGTTCCTATTTAAAGTTAAGAAATTATTAATCAGTAATTTATATTTAAATAATGATATTGTCTATTTAAGGATTCATATTTTATTGGGCATCATAAATATATGTTTAAATTTTATTTCAATGACTCGGTTCCCTCGAATTAGTTCTTTATTTTTATAAAATACGCCAACACTCAGAATATGTCAACATATATAAACGAAGCCGGTAATTTATTTTCTTTTAATTTTCCGTTTTGATCTATTATTAATTCCCCTTTGAATCTAGTAAGTTATGCTAATAGTGCTTTAAAATTAGCAGTTTGCTTATAATCTTAGCGTTTTATATAATGGATAACTTAAATATCAATCATGTTAACAGTTCTTACTATATACTTACAGACTTAGATGTATTGTAAAATGTTACCCTTTTTATTACTTTAAAAATTTATATTTGCATGTTTGTAATGTAATAAAAAAATATACTATACAAATTTAGTTTTTCTAATAAAACTTTAAATTTAAGGTCAACACACGATACAGCAAATGAAATAAAAGATCCTAAAGCGATGACTGTGACACCAAAAGAGAATATATTTAAGGGAACGTTTCCCCAACTTGTAGCCGTTTTAGCAGGTATTACCAACTAATCTTTATTTATATTTATTAAAAAGGATTATTTTTTTTTATTTATAAAAATACCGATGTAGTAGATTAAGAATAAATTAAACATAGGCTTTTTTATGATAAAATGCTTTTGCCAACTGTTTTTTTTTTCATTTTAATGGTAAAAAATAGTTTGTGACTTTTTGCTATAAATTTTTAATTTTTATTATTGAAGAATACTATTAGTTTCTAGAACTCCTTGCTATTGATGTAACAAATACTAAAAATAAAACGCTAAAACTTAATAAATAACGCTAAAAATAAATTTTTATTTTTCGAAAGTTATATTTCATTATTTTTTCATTTAGTCTGGCAGCCGAGTATCTTTCTGTATGCATTGCAAATTATTTTATCTTTTAAGTGAAATTTTTCGCTGAATACGAGTATTATACGAGTAAATATAAATTTTTATAAAATTTTTTTCAAATTTGAAGTTTTCAATTTACAACTAGTTCCATTGTAAAGTACGACTAAAAATACATTAAAAATGCCAAATATATATATATATATATATATATATATATATATATATATATATATATATATATATATATATATATATATATATATATATATATATATATATATATATATATATATATTGTTATGATATGTAAAATCGAGAAAAATATTGGTTTGTTTAAAATATTTCAAAGTTAAAAAAACATTAAAATAATTCAGATAAGTAGGATTAACCAACAAACATTTCGAAGAAGGAAAGTTATTAAATTCTTGGATTACCTGTACTAAACAAAATGTAAGCTATACATAAATACAAGAAACAGGGATGCTGGAAAAATTATTAGCAATGATGCAAATACAGACACAAACAATAGAGAAAAACCAAATTGAAACATCAAAGAAAATTGATAGAAATCAACAAGAAACAAAACAGACAATGGAAGAAAACCAACGGGAAACAAGGCTAGCAATAGTACAAAAATTAGAAGAAAATGACAGAAAAATGGAAAAGCGTTTTGACAAATATGAAAATGAGGTAAAAGTCTGTTTAGAAAAAGTCAGAGAAGAAACAGAGAGGAAACTAGAGATGCAGAAAGAAGAAATAGAAACTAAAATGAAAGATATTAAGACTGTACAGAAAAAATAATTAGAACAGTTAGAAGAAAAATTTGAAATGGCGCTACAAGAAGACAGGAAGGAAGTAGAAAGAAGATTAAAGCAAAATAAAAAACAAATGGCAGAAATTGAACTAAGAGGGGTAGAGAGAAAAGAAGTTATCATCCATGGAACAAGCGAGTCGAAAATACAATTTGGCGGGGATATTCGGAAAACACACCCAGTACCGTTTGTTAAAAATTTGAAAACCAAATTACAACATATTAGATATTTTGACGAGTGCAAAGAAACAATTAGAAACCATTTGAAAGAAGGAGCAGCGTTATGGTATGAAAGCAAGGAAGATGAGTTTGAAAATTGGACAGATTTTGAAAATAAATTTCTCAACTATTTCTGGGGGAAAAATAAGAGAGAAATCAACCAAGAGCTACAGAATGGAAAATATCACGAAAAAATGGGAATATCTGAAGAAAGATATGCTTTGCAGATATATAACAATTCAAAATATCTAGAATACAAATATTCTACCGAACAGCTGGTAGATAAATAAATAAAAAATAAAAACGTTTATTGCCATTCTAAGATATTTACATGTCAAAACTTAAGATATTTTAGCCTTCTTTCTTCCTCGACGTCCCGCTCGTGCACCGCCAGCTCTTGAAGATTTCTCCTTTCGGTTCCTGGATTTTCCTGGGTGGTGTCCTCGTCTGCTTCTGTAGGTACTAAAATCGGCAAACGTACCTACTTCCCTGCACGCCTGGTTAGACCCTGATCAGGTGGTCGATCAGTCTATGGGTGGATCTGTGTATCCTCTGGATCCTGTTCTTCTCGAGGATATCCCTGGTCTTTCGCAGTCTTCGAGTGGCCTGGTTGAAGAACCACCTGGTTCTGTTCTCGGCCACTTCCCTTAGTGGCGTGTATCCTAGCCTGTTCTTGATTGTCGCGTTCGTAACTCTATCCTCCCATGCCGTTCCGTCGATGATTCGGTAGCATGAGTTCTCAGTTGCTTCCAACTTTTTCCAGTGTGATTCCGCAATGGAGCTCCACACTGGTATAGCATACAGAATCACCGACCTAACATATGCTTGGTAGAGTTGAATTTTCTTCGCCTTCGAGAGTGGACTGGACCTAAAAATGAAAGGAAGTATTAGTTTTTTAGCTGCATTAGCTTTTACCTTAGTTTTTTGTGTATGCATCCGGAAGTTGAGTTTTCTGTCGAGGTGGACTCCTAGGTATTTGACCGTCTCTGTTTCCTGAATTCTGTTGTCTCCTACTGTGATCTGGTTCCGTAGTTGTCGTCTATCCTGGCCGAAAATGATGAACTGCGTTTTTTCGGCGTTGATCTTGATTTTCCATTTTTCGGTGTAGTCCGTGATTCTTTCCAGGTGGCTCTCCATGTTATCTATGATTCTTCTTTCGTCTTTTCCGGATGCATACACTGCTGTGTCGTCTGCATACAGGGCTGTAGAAGTCCTTGGATCTGTAGGGAGGTCTGAAACAAAAATGTTATATAAAATGGGTGATAAAATGCTGCCCTGAGGCATTCCTTCCTGGATTTCTTGAATCGTCGACATCTTTTGGTCAGCTGAAACTTGGAATGTTCTATTAGATAGATACATGTCGCAGATGTTGATGAGGTAGTGTGGAAGTCTAGCCTTGTCCATCTTGTAGATTAGTGCCTTCTTCCAAACCGTGTCGTAGGCTTTCTCTATGTCCAGTATGGCTAATCCTGTCTTCTGTTTCCTGTTGAATTTTATCTTCGTGTCGCTGATGATCCTTGCTAATTGGAGTTCGCAGTTTCTTCCTTTTCTGAAACCAAACTGGTCTTCTTGGATGACTCCTCTTCTTTCTGTATGCTTCACCAGTCTCTTGTAGATGATTTTTTCTAAGATCTTTCCCATCGTTTCCAGGAGTGATATGGGCCTGTAGCTTTCCGGTCTTCTTCCATCTTTCCTTGGTTTTAGAAGAGGTATAATCTTGGCGTGTTTCCAGTTGTTTGGAAAATGTCCTTTTTCTAGGCAGTATTTGAAGATATAGTACAGCTGTACTATGATCTTCTTCGGAAGTTCCTTGAGGGTGATGTTGTGAATTCCTTCTTGTCCTGGTGCTCTGCTTCCTTTCAGTTTCCTGATGATTTTTGCAACTTCGCTTGGGCTGATATGGTCTTCCTCGTCTATTTGGAACTCGTTCCTTCTTCTGATCCTGTTGTATTCTTGCTCGACTTTCCTCTTTGTTCTTGCATCCGACATATCCTGGTTTTGTCTGTGTGTGGCTGCCATCTTCCTTGATATTGCATCAACTTTTCCTTGGGTGTCGTAGTGTGTTCCCTCGTTGTCCATGATTTGTGGCATCTTTTGTTTTCCTCTTCTTCTTGCCTTCAGCATTTTCCAAACGTTTCCATGGTTTTCTTCAGCTCTTCTGATGTTGTTGTGCCACTGGTTTTCAGTAAGACTTCTCAGTCTTACTCTTATTTCTTCGGATAGGATGTCTCCGTAGTCCTTGAATTCCTGTCTTCTGGTTCTTTGGAATGCTCGTCTGGCCTTGTTTCTATCCTTGATGATGTCCTGTAGCTCTGTTGGGATGATCAGTCCTCTGTTGTTCGTCATGGATTTTGGGATGTTGGCTTCCATTGCTCGTTGGATTCTTCTTGTGATTTCTTCGATCTTTTCTTCTACTTCTTCTGTTGATTGGAATTCTCTCTTCATTTCCATTTGGTTTAGCTGTCTTCTGTAGTTAGGCCAGTTAGCATCTTTCCATCTCCATCTTTCTACTGGTTCTATCCTTGGCAAGTCGACTCTCGATGTCATCCTTCCTATTACTGGCTTGTGGTCCGAACTGCATTCGAAGTATGTTCTGACGTCTTCCATTATTACATCCTTGGTGATGAACAGGTCCAGTGTTGAGTTGTTGTGTTCTCTTATTGGATTGATCCTTGTTGGTTCGTCTGGAGCGAATAACATCCTATCTCTGTCCTCGCAGTATCTTAGTAGAGTTGTTCCTGGTGCTGTGTCCGTCATACATCCCCATGCTGTGTGTTTGGCGTTGAAATCTCCTGCTACGACTACGGTTGGTGCAGAGTTGAGTAAGGCATCCAGTTCTTCTATGGCTAGTTCTTCCGAGTGCTTCCTGTAAATTGAAAAGATATTAGCTATACCTACTTTGATTCCAACACTTTCGAAATGGTGTGTATCCATCAAAACCTGGTTCCATTCTATGTTGTTCTTAACATAGATGGCTACTCCTCTGTCGTTTGGTTCGTCTCTTCTTCCGAATCCATCGTAGTTTGTTATCCTTGGAAGTTGAGAGTCCGTCATGTATCTTGTTTCAGACAGGCATATGACATCTGGGTTATGCCTTACGACTGTCTCTCGAAGTTCGCTGATCCTTAGCCTCAGTGATGCTATGTTGAACTGGAGTATCTTCAGGTGCTTATGGTTCATTGTAGATCTCTTCATATTTCATGAAAATCATTGCTTTTTCTGCAAATGATTTTGCCTGTAGTAGCTCTCTCTTCATATCTTGAAGAATTTCCATCATTTTCTGTACATTAACTATTTCGTTAATTTCAGCCCAGGTGCTCTTGACTCCATCATTCCTTGGTGTTTGTTGTTCTCCTTTGCTCGCTTGTGCATATGATACACTGCTGGTGGTTTTTCTGAAGGTTGAAGGATGAGGCGCTTGTGGAGCCGTTTTCTGCGGTTGGTTCCTCGCTCTTCTCGCAGCTTGCCTGTCTAGGTACTCAATGTGCTTGCTGCACATTGGATAGTTGGAAGTGTGTGCCTCCTGGCAGTTACAGCACTTCACTTTGTTTACCTGACCTTTTGGGAGAGGGCAGTGTCTCGTTTGATGTCCGTTGGCGCATTTCATGCACCTAGGTTGCTTGAAGCAGTTTCTGGCAGAGTGTCCAAACTCCTGGCAGTTGAAACACTGCGTTGCCCTGGAAGGTTTAGAGTAAGCGTCCCATCTTACTCTTATGTTTTGCACACCGTTTATCCTTTTTATCTCCTTCAGATCCTGTTGTTTGTCCACTTGGAGCAGGTAGGAGCTGCTTTGTGCTCCTGGTTTCCTGGTTTTCAGTTCTGTGACTTTTCCGATGATTCCTTGTTCACGGAGGTCAGCTTCGACTTCATCGAGGTCCAATCCTGGGGCCGCTTTCATGACGATTTTCTTCGTAACTTCCGATTTCTTCGTGAATGTATGGAAGGCTGTTGATGTAGAAATGAAATCCTGTTTAAGTTTTTCGTAATCTTCATTGGTTTTTAGGTACACCCTTGTACCTGCTTTTCCGGACGGTGAAATTTGGAAGTTATTGTGTCCTAATAACTTCGTTATTTCCTTGATGAAGGTTGCATAACTCCCAATTTGTCCTGCAATGACCAGAGGGGGCACTCTTTCTTTCCTGGTTGTCGTCGTAGAAGATGTTTCTTCCGTGTTGATTGTAGATAAAACTTGATAACGGTTCTGAGTTCTAACCGTTCCACTACTTGTTGATGGTCGCTGTCTAGCTCCTGCTATGTTTTCATTCGAATTTCTTCTCTGGCATTTCACTGCCTGGAATGGTTCTTCTTCCATGATCTCTACGTTGTTTGAAGCCATCGTGGTGGATTCTTCTACTGATGTTATTTCTTGTTCTGTTTCGTTATCCTGTAGCTGTTCCTGGGCGGGTCCACCTCTCCTTGAGGTGGGCCTGAATTTTTTGTTCTTGAATAACTTCCTGTGGAGTGGGAATTCCCGTCTGATTGGACTGGATGCTGAAATTAAATCTGTAATTTTATTAGTAAAAACAGTTTTATCGTCTTTTTTAGTCTTGAAAAAGACTAAATCAGAGATATCCTGATTTCTTACATGAACAAATTCGGACAATGTTAAACCGTTCGGTTTACCGCCGACCGGCTTGGGTTGGGGTAGCTGTTTGACGTCAGTCGCTCGGACCTAAGCCAAGAAGCCCAGCTGGTAGAAATGATCAGCAGACATTTTGAGGAAACGTTGGAAGATCACGTGATTTTGAGAAACTATCAAGATATTGATAGTTTGTGCCAATTCCTTCAATTAAAAGAAGCGAAAAGAAAAGAAATGAGAAATAGAAGACAACATGACCAATACAATGAACCGGAAAGAAGGTATTCATCAAATTATGACCAGAGAAACCGACATCCCAGATCAACAAACGAATATAGGCCGAGAAATTACAATAATTACAATAGACAACAAAATTACGATAACCGGAATGATACACAAAATAGAACAAATGAAAATCACAACAGGAATAGAGATGCACAAAATCCTCCGAATAGGAATACTAACGAACAAAGGGACGATAGGAATAACCAGAGCTTCCAACAACAAAATAGAAGGGAGATGAATCATGTAGCAATAGGAAACGAAAGACAAATTTCTAATTCTAATCTAATATTTTTAGATGCATTTATAAAACATAAAGCGATTAAAATTGTGATTGATTCTGGCTCGAAGATATCGCTAATCAATAAAAAACTAGTAAAAGAATTAAATTTGGACAGATTTGTGTATAAGATTCCTAGGGTTGATTTAGTGGGTGCAAACAATAAAAATTTGACGACAGTAAACGAAGGTGTGGGAGTACAGATAAGAGTGGGAAACAAATTCCATATTATGAAATGTGTGGTGATTGAAGATTTAAATCATGATATGATAGCGGGAATTGATGAATTGAGGAAAAAAGATATCACCATAAATTTTTCGGAAAATAAACTGGAAATCAGAGCAGAACCAGACAACACAGGAGAAGAAAAGCAAACAGATAGGAAAACAAATTCTGGAAGGATCAATGCACAGGAAAAACGCAAAGAAATCGATATGACTGTAGAGGATAAACCGAAAGTACAAGAACAAGATCTAACAGAAGAGAAAAAGAGAAGGAAGAAAAAAAAAAAGAAGAAGAGTTCGAAAAGAAAGCAGGAAAATAAGATGGAGACCAGAGAAAAACAGGAAATAGAAGGTACAGAAGAATTGTTGGCAACCGACGATAAAACAGAATGGAAGCAGGAAGAAAAAGAAGGTATCATCAGAGAAATGAAAGGAATAGAAACATGGTGCTCGGAATACCAAAGGGAATTAGAGGATAAAAAGAAAACAGAAGAAAAAATGGCACTGATCGACGAGAATCCAGAATTTTGTGTGAACAAGTATTATGGACAGTGAACACATGTGAACAAAAGGAGGATGAAAGAAAAATAAATTGTGGAGAAAACATGGGAAAGAAAATAGAGAAGATTTTAGGAAACCATGGAGATCTTGTTAATGAAGTAAACCGAGTGGCTAAAAATTATGAACTTTCTTTGAAGGGAAAATACTTGGAAAAATTTAAAACGAAGATATATCCAATCCCGTATAAAGACAGGCAATATACGGGGTATTTTAACATTCACGACATTTATCAGTATCATAAGTAGATTTTAATAACATAGTGAAATAATTTGATCCTAGAAAACTTTTGTCATTTTTAAAATTTAACAAAGAGTTTTCGGCAGATCAAATGGCGGGGATTTGTTATGATATGTAAAATCGAGAAAAATATTGGTTTGTTTAAAATATTTCAAAGTTAAAAAAACATTAAAATAATTCAGATAAGTAGGATTAACCAACAAACATTTCGAAGAAGGAAAGTTATTAAATTCTTGGATTACCTGTACTAAACAAAATGTAAGCTATACATAAATTATTTCTTTGTTATACTTGAGTGACCCGCATAATTTTAAGTGAAATCCAAAGACAATTGAACCGGGTTTTCCAAAATACATTAATGCAGTGATTAAAGACAATAGAAGGGATTTTAGAAAGAGGTTTTTGTTAGTTTTTAAGAATTATAGAAAAATATTATTTGTAAATAAGTTTTAGGAAATTTATAATTATAGGTAAAAATTTGTTTGTTATCGAAATGAAAAAATGGGGGAATTGTGACGAGTTTTGATTGGCGGAGATTGAAAAAGGTGGGATAGGTATGTAGGAGTGAGAGTTTGGCTAGATTTAGGAGAGAAAAAAGGATAATCAGTTGGTTTTCCAAGTCTGTAAGACGAACAGTGATTGTTCTCTGGTGGTTCCCAAGAAGTAGCAAGCAGTAGTGTTGAATGTTAGTGAGTTTTTGTGGAGTTAGTGTATCTGACAGAGCTGAAGCAGCAAAATATTGTAAGTCATATTTTCCTACTTATATTCCAAGAGTCACTGTTCAGGCCAACGAGAAATTCAGTTTATCGTAAAGAGAAGATATTCCAAGAGTCATTTTTCACTCGGGCCAACGAGAGATTCAGTTTATCGAGAGGAGAAAGGCTATCATAATTTGAATGATTGTTGCTTTTGAAGGAGATCATTAAGGACGATATACTTGCAACAATCTGTTGTAAGATTGCTGATTACATAGGGAGCGGTTGAGAGGAGATAATACAGTCTACAAGGAACAAGGATTTGGACCACTCATCATCAGAGAGAGATATTTTTGTTTTCTGCAGTTTTTTCTTTTATTGATAACACAATTTTTACACGTAATTTAGAAAGGAGATAAATATTTTGATTAGGAGAGTTAGAATAGTTTGGGATTTTGAGATTTCAATTAATATTGTTTGTACCATTAATTTTGATTGTTCACGTACGGAGAACAAAATTTTGAGAATCCTTATATGAGATTTGTTTATTGAAAACTTTTGAGTGTGAATTATTTCATTATTTTATTTCAATATATGGTGTTAGATCATATGTGTTTTTTATTATTCCGGTATTCTCTGGACCTTACCTTTCACATGTAATAGCATAGATATTAAAGCACGAATTTAACCCTGAGATAAAAGAATTAAAAATTGTGATAGAGTCATAATCATATCATTTAAATAATTTTAATTAATCAAAAAAATTAATTAGCTAATTATTGCTTGGCGCACCAAGACTTTAAATATCACAATAATATATATATATATATATATATATATATATATATATATATATATATATATATATATATATATATATATATATATATATACGCATATCAAGCTGGGTACTTAGAGTCTGTTAATAATAAAGACTCTAAGTACCCAGCTTGATATATATATATATATATATATATATATATATATAGTAAACTCTTAAATATTGGGGAAATATATATATATATATATATATATATATATATATATATATATATATATATATATATATATATATACAGTGATGAGTGTCTTACCACCCGGCAAAATAGCGGAAAGGATAGAAGATAGATTAAGTTGTGAGATAGTACGAGATAAACTAGTTTTAGACATGGCTATTTGACTTCAGTCGTAATTATACGGATGACCTCGACAATATTTTATTTTAAATAATTTCTGATGTTAGAATAAATGATTGAATTAATTAAGATATATTATAGTAAAAAACATTAATTAGTAGCGATTTTAAATTATAAATCTTTAAGTTAGTTAATAATAAAAATAACTCAACTGAAATATTTGACCAAACTAAAGGTAGGTATGTTCTATCGAAAAATTATTATTGTGTGTGGAATTGGCGTAATAGTTAGAGACGTGGTCTATTGACAAGAAGGTTGGGGTTCAATTCACACCAAAGATAAAATTTTTGTTTTATTCAATCAAAAAATAATAAAAAATATAATACATATTAGGTAACAAGTTTTCGAAAAACTCAATATTTAAAATTTATTCATATTCCAATGTTATAAAATAGAAATACAAAATAATTCAAATTCAATTCCAGTTTTACAGTCTTCAGTTGTGAATGCAAAATAATCCGGCGAATCTCAGTGTTAATATCAATTCATCTGTACAGGTAGATTTACAGTTCTCTGTCCTCTGTACAGTTTATTTTTCTAGAATTTTTACTTATTTAAACATTCTTTAAACGTTCTTTTAATTTTGAAGAATTTTTACTTTATTTTTAAAGTACAACGATACTGTTTTTTCAATACGACATTTATGTTTAACTTTAAACACTTCTAATACTAGTAACTAGTGACACAAATGTTTAGTGATTCAAAGCAAAACGATCTCTGCATAATTTCAAATTATTAAAAAAAAAGAAAGAAAACCACAATGTGGATTTTGAACTCAAATCGTCTGCGACGTCTGTGTCGCAGTGTCAAATTCTTACCACTAAGCCACGAAGGATTGATAATTATTCTGTAACAAGAGTGTATAAAACTCCTCAAATCATAGTAGAAATTATTCTTGGTTAATAATTTAATAATAATTTAAAACTTTAGATTAAATAATCACTATTAATTAAATTATTTTATTCACATTTTTGCTTTATTGTAGTCAATCAGTTTTTACTTTATGCCAAATTAAAAATGGAAATACGTCACACAAACGACGTTACACATCATAATTATGACCGAGGTGATTTAGCTCGAAGCTAATGTCTAAATTCGACTATCGATAGTGTTAATGTAGTGTAATGTAAATTATAGGTTTCTACCGATTATTTCCCACCTCTACGAGTTTCATCTCTTTTTATTTTACAAGGTAACTATGTTTTCTAGTTCTTACGTTAAAAAGTCGGGTGGTAAGACACTCATCACTGTATATATCAAGCTGGGTACTTAGAGTCTGTTATTATTATATTTTCAAAATGTTCATGAAATAAGACTAGAGAGTGTACGGCTGTATAGCTCCTTGTGCCATCCTGTTAAAACCATTGCTTATGCTTCTGTAGATTTCATGCACGGCAAAAATTTCGTAAATCTCTAACAAAGGGTGGAATAATGTTCTCTCTGTAATGCTCTTAGTTAACAGTAACTGAAGGCTTCTTCGCATCTTCAACAAAATAATGACCAATAACCCCATGCCCAGATGATGCATACCAAATGGTTATGCGTTCACTTTGGAGTGGTTTTCTCTACAATAACACCTTACAGTATAAATCGAAGAACTAGAGTTGTTTATTTATTCGATATACCAGAAAAGGTGAATGTGATTTTAGTTCTAAAACAATATATTTCTCAAGAAATCGGCAGCTTAACAGTCCTCCACAGTAAACTTCTCTTCGACATTTGTTTGCAATGTTATTTGTCTCTTTGTATCTTTGTCTAATTTGAATGTGGTGAGGATAAACACCAAGAGATTTAAACAGTCGACGTGTTGATGTTTCACTGATATCTAGTTTATACGCAGTATGTCGAAGACTTCGTTTTGGAGACTGTAAGATCTGATTGAGAACTCATCCTTGATTATTGTTGTTAAGAACTATTTTTAGATGCCAAAAGGGCCCTTGCGCAGACAACGTACTAACTGTGTTACGAAACGTCTTAACGATTGCTAAAATTTGACTATTACTAAAGAATCCTTGTTAAACACTTGTCTATATTTTTTAAACATTTTTATTAAACTAGAACCATTCTTCCGTCCATTTACCTATGAATGGAAACAATGCTCTACTACAAACACTATCTCCTGAGTTGTACGAACCCTTTTCACTAAGTTTTATTAACAGAGCATTGTTAATATGGCAGTTAATGATAAATAAGTCGAATCAAATAAATACATATTGCGTGCTGACTTTCACAGCCATCTAAATTTCGGTACTGTTTATTTTACCGAATACCTTAAGATTATTAAATATTTAAACTTAAGTTTATTTTATTTGTGTGTTTATGTATTTTGTTTATCGTCCTGACTGTAACCTAATTGTTCATTTATTAGACGTTTGAACTGCCTCCACCAAGTTACATGCAGTATCAAAGACATTGGTGTTTAACATTGTGGAGCATTTCGGGAATAATATTGTTTTACATGTTAACGATGAGTTGTAGCAAGTTTTGTAAATGATAATGATAATGATAAAATAATAAATGACCCTTATTTTAAATCTCCTGAGAATGTAGATAATTCAGTAGGTTTCCTTCTTACGATACCTTTTTGAAACTTGCCATTTAAAATTATCTCACAGGTACCGACGATCCCCATCTTGTTGAAAAATTAAGTTTTCTTGACGATAACGGTTGTCTTGATCAATTATGAGTATTACAGTGGGATTAATGTCATTTTCCGATAAATCTAGATACAGTTCGCCATTAAAAGTTCCAGGTGAACGAAATAATACAAGAATATCATCCCTGAAAAAATTCGTGCCGACAAAAGGTTTAGTTTCTATGGATGTTGTTATTAAAATAGTTATTTTTAATAATTATAGTTATATCTTTAAGAAAATTGATTTTCAGATTTAGGGATTTAGATTTTGAAATTTTCATGTTGCGTTTTTCTGGTATTCTACCTATAATACTTCCTTGTTTTCGATAAATTAAATAGGATGGATGAAAAAATGCAGCCTTGTCTGCTATTTGTCAAGCTATTTTTAACTCTCCCTTTTGACTTGTAGAGATGCCTTTAAATGCATCTTACATGCGTACAAATAACTTATAGATGCGCCAATAAAGTGGACGAGATGATGTGGTACTCCCATCTCTGTCATTGTGTTCCAAAGTTTATTCCACCACATTTTATTAGAGGATTTTTAGTAGTCGATAAAACATATTTAATTTACTTGTTGGATTCTGCATCTTTTTTATAATTTATGGTATGTTCAGTATATGTTCTAGGGTGCCTTATCTAGGAATAAATTCTGCTTGTTCTCAAGACATTTCTGAATAATTATTAAGGTGTTTAAGTCTCTCGTGAAATATATTTCGAAATATCATGCTAGCATGAGAGAAAAGAGCTATTGCTTTGTAGCTGGAGCACTTTATTTTAGCCTTTTTTTTTAGAGATTTCTCGGTCGGCCAAAGTTTTCATTTACATACTATTATGTTTTTATTAATTCTAATTTATTGTTTTTCTTTATTATTTTAAAGGTTCTATTTATAAGACTTACAAATTTATTAAAGTCTTTATTACTAATTTATCTTACACTAATAATTATATAATTTATTATAATACGTGCGTTACATTTTAAAACGCAGCGCGATCTTCAAAAACTATAGTAGAATTTCACTATTTGGTAGAGTGATTCATCATTTAAACGCTGAATATCCTCAAATTTAAATGTACACAGCTGCCCTCGAAAACTACCCGTTTTCTCAATTGCAATTTGTGTTTTCTCATAAGCAATTACACAATATATAAGCAGCATATTTATTTGTGCTTCTCTATAGAAAAACTGACCAGGAGTTGTGGTACAGTGTAGCCAATTCTGGTTCACAAGTAGTAATTATGGTCATACAAAACCTGTATTCTTCCACGCAGCGATTATTACCGTCATACAAATACCAAAAAACATGATTTTTTCAATAGTAAAAATTTAAGCACAAAATTGTAACTAAATAAATTTTATTTATATGTTCCGTTTCGTTACATATTTAAATTTATAAAATAAAAATCGATATTTTAAAACAATATTTTTCAATCGTTTGGCAACTTTGGAATTAGCGACGGAACTCCGTTTCAATTCCGACCCACAGAAAGCCGTAAAACTAGTTATTGTCGAGCAAGTGCCCATCAACAACAGTTCATTTACATTGGCGTTTCTGAGGGTAGGACATGTGTTGCATTTTATGAATATATTTTATGCGATAAGTTTGTGTTATTGATAAAACGTGTTATTGATAATACGAGTGTTATAGTTTGTCATTTTATAGTAAATTTTTAGTTATATTCTGTGATTATTTGGTTTGAGTTTTATTGGAGTTCGACGAAAAACCGAGTTGTTCCAAGAGAAGACAGCAAAATTCTGATGTTGATTAAAAAAATTAAAAGCCGCAAAAGAGACGGAAAATTTAACGTGTGAAGAGAAGGTAATGATACGAAACGTTTATGAAGGAATTGTCGGCAGAAAAATCGCATTAAATGTTAGCCAAGCGGTCGACATTTGTAGCAGTTTAACAAAAGTATCCGTTATCTGTATTTATCGTGTACTTCGGAAAATACATCGGAAAATAAAAAGCAAGAAAAAGGTAAAACTAGAGGTAGGAAAAGCATTGTTTTGGATGACGAGACAAGGAATATTATATACAAAGGTCGAAAAATTCATTCATTTTATTTTCGGAGTGAAATTCCGACACTGAAAAATATTTCTCAAGAGCTCGAAACCAATGACTCCTTACCCAAGATATCTCGTAGAGTCTTAATCAGGACCATGCGCGAAATAAACTTTTGATATGTAAAACTCAACAAAAAAAAGTATGCTATTAGAAAAAAAAATAAAATTATTGTGTGGAGAAGAAAATATTTAGAAGAAATACGCAAAATTCGCAGCACTGGACGCAAAATATGTTATTTGGATGAAACCTGGATTAACGAAGGTCATACAATTGGAAAAGTTTGGCAAGATTTCAATGTCAAAAGTAGACGCGAAGCATTTATAGAAGGCTGATCTACAGGATTAAAAGCTCCATCAGGAAAGGGACGGCGTTTAATCATCACCCATATAGGAAGTGATACAGGGTTTCTTGATGATGGTTTTTTTTCAATTTGAGTCGAAAAAACAGGTAATTATGAAAGAAATTAAAAGGGAGGATTCAAGAATGGCTTACAGAAAAGGGGATTGCATACGAAGAATCAATGCTCAAAATTTAGCTAGTTGACATCACGGTTAAGGAAAAGTGAATATCTTAAATATGCTGTAGATGAAACTGCAAAAGATTATGGTGTCAAAGCTCTGCGTCTACCACCTTATCATTGCGAACTTAATCCCATTGAACTTATCTGGGCGCAAGTGAAAGGAGAAGTAGCACGCAATAACAAAACGTTCAAATTAAACGAAATTAAGAAACTTTTGATTCAAGCAATCCTCCATGTAACTCCAGAGAAATGGGCTAAATGTGTAGGCCACATAATTAAAGAAGAACATCGTATGTGGGAACTTGACACTCATATCGAAGTTTTACTAGAGCCAATTATAATTACACCAGGTGGTGAAGATAATGACAGCGATAGCAGCACTGCATCTTCAGATTTAGACAGCGAGTAATATTTTCTAATAGTTAAATAAGAACATCAGCATAAAAAAAACCAAAAACAAAAAAAAACGAGAAGAACATAGTAAGTGTGTATAGTGTTTGTGTTTAAATAGAATAGTACAATGTTTTGTTACATCAAACATTATTTTTATTTTGTTTTTATAGAATTTTATTTTGTTTTATAGGATTTTATTTTGTTTTGTTTTATACTGTTTAAGTGTTTTGTTCATTTTATTTAATAGGATAATATGGCTCTTGGCGAACACCCATTTAAAAAATGTAACGCGCCACAAGACATACCTCTGGGGTGGTGTGGAAACTGTCTTAAAATTTGTTTTAAACAAATTTCATTGTGTAATTCTTTAAGGACGGGTCACGTCAAAAGACGTTTTAGCGTAACTTCCGCGACAGCCGGTTGGTATCAGTAAACTTTCTGCAAAATTACTTGTTTTTTATAGCTTTTTGTTTGGGGCATTCTGTATTTTTAGGGGAATGTAGGGAATGACCCACAAAATATTTATTCATGTGTTTATTTATTGACGTTTCGATATCTATATCCAGAGACCGTTTTCAATTATACAAATGATAGTAATATTTATTTTCTATGGCTTTTCGCTTGTCGTTCTGTATTTTTAGAAATAATGTTGGGAATAAGCCACAATATATTTATTCAAATGTTTAATTTACGGACGTTTCGATCTCTATAAAGAGACCGTTTTCAAACATACAAATGACAGATATTATTTAATTTTCTATAGCTTCTTGTTTGTGGCATTCTATATTTTTGGGGAGAAGGTTGGAAATAAACCACAATATATCTATTTACATGTTTAATACACTGACGTTTTGATCTCTATTCCGTTTGTAAAGATAGAAAAAAAGAAGAAAATAAACAATATAAGATTATAAAAATATATAATAATAAACAAATAAAATAAATATAACTATCATTTATATCTTTGAAAGCGGTCTTTGGATATAGAGATCGAAACGTCAGTAAAAACTTGTAAATAAATATATTGTGGCCTATTTCGAACGAAATTTGAAAAATAAAATATAATTAACGTTAAAATTGAAGTGAGTGTACATCACTGGATTTTCATAAGTCTTTCCGCATTTCTGCGCCTTTAAACGATGAATCACTCTCTCAAATAGTGAAATTATACCATAACTGTTACTGTTTACAACAAAATTCCTCTTTAAATATAAAATCCCGCTATTCGAGAATTGCGGCGATCCCATCGAAGAGCTCAGACTGGTTTTATTCGGCCTGCCTGGAAATTTCGAATCGTGGGTGACTCATCATAATTCCGGTAAACAGGTCTTTCAACTGAGCGCCGAAATTACTAGAAGTAGAAAAGAATTAGTCATAATATATTTACAGTTTTGAGTCATATGACACGTCATTATTTATCGTAACAATACCTTAGATTTACAGACATAAGATGTCAAACAAGTTGTGTCGCATATATGTGTCGGCTACTATCATTTCAGCTACAATTTCATTTATTCTTGCATATTTTTTATGTTTTAGTTTTCGTAGAATAGCTTTAACTTTAGTGCGTTTTGAGTTTTTGATTATCTACTGACGTGAATTTCTGCAGGGATCTCCTATTTTCTTTATTGATTTTGGATTTTACTCATTTTCTGTTCTGTATTTCATATATTTTGGTATAAAATAGTTTACATTTAAAAGTTTTTTTATTATTTTCTTATCAGCTGAGGTCCAGTTGCTTTAATAAATCAACTATTAAAAACCAATATTAACATAAGCAAGAAAGATAGGTTTCATTTTGAATAAAATTAATATTAAGGGTTTAAAGCTTTCGTAATCGGTGTTTTGTCATTATACAATATACCCTAAATTATATTTGCTCATTAAAATTTGAAACGTGTTTACTAGATAAGAATTTACAATAAAAAAATCTATAATAATGGAATCTAACGAATCTACTCATAATAGAATAAGATATTATTTTTTATTTCATTGGCGTAAAAAAATAAAATTTAAAAAATACTAGTCATAAGAGGTTTTGATCTGTCACATGACAATAATGCCTTAAAGGGTTTAAATTTCTGTATATCAAGATTCATCTATTAGCGAGAGCTTTGAAACGGAATATTGTAGGTCGAATAAAGAAACATTTAATATAAATTAAACATTTCTAAATTTATATCATATTATATTGTTGTTAAATGAAATAATTATATTTTAGGAACTTTAACTGCCATCAGCGATGGAATGCAATATGGATGGACAGCACCTGTATTACCAATTCTTCAAGGACCCAATTCTCCAGTCAAAGTTACAAACACACAGGCAGAATGGCTAGAAAACTTATTAATGCTTGGATCTTTTTCCGGACTTTGGATAACCATATATTTAGTTGACAAAATTGGTAGAAAAAAATCCATTCTTTTAGCTTCATTTGTGACCATAATTATTTGGATAGTAACGGCTGTAGCTCCTAGAGTAGAATACATATTTGTTGCTAGAGCATTTGCAGGATCAGCAGGAAATATGGCTTTTGTAGCTACGCCAATGTATATTGCTGAAATAGCTGAACAGAAAATAAGGGGTTTTTTAAGCAGTTTAATTTATCTTATGATGCTTGTCGGTATTCTTATAATTTATTCTGTAGCGCCTTTTATTCCTTTTTATGCTCATTGTGTTTTGGGAGGATCTTTAGCTTTAACAGAACTTATAATTTTTCCCTTTATGCCAGAAAGTCCGTATTATTTACTGTATAAAGACAAACCAAACGAAGCCCTTCAGTCTCTAAAAAGGTTAAGAAAAAAAGGTCATGATATAGAAAAAGAATTAGAAAGTATTAAGGTAGCAGTAGATCGGCAGAAATCAGAACGAGGTAGAATCTTTGATCTCTTTATAGTTCCTAGCAACCGTCGAGCTATATTTATCATGGGCTTATTAAATGCAGCTCAACATTTTAGTAGCATTAGCGTTTTACTTATGAACATTCATGTTATTCTTGACGCTGCTGGATCTATTTATATACAGCCACGAATGGCTGCGATTTTATTTTCAGCTATAATGGTGATGGCAGCGTCAGTTGCTTGCCTCACTATAGATAAGTATGGTCGAAAAACTTTACTTATTACCTCTAGTTTGTTAGCTGGGTTGTGTTTACTCGTTTTAGCAATTTACTTCAGTTTAAAAAATGGTGGATCAGATACTTCCAGTTATAGTTGGATTCCAATTGTGTGCGTTATGCTCTATGCTTTAACTTTTAAATTAGGTCTGGGTATGGTACCCATAGTGCTCACAGCCGAACTATTTCCCACTAAAATGAAGGCTTTCGGTATGACAATTGCAGATGGATTTTATGTTATAGCTTCATTACTATCTTTACAAGTATATCAAAGATTAACTCAACACTTTGGATTACAATATCCCTTCTACGTTTTTTCGTTTAGCTGCTTCATAGCCGCTGGATTTACTTACATATTTATACCTGAAACAAAGGGTAAAACTTTGGAAGAGATACAAATGATTTTAAAAGGAACTCACGTAGAAAATAAAAAAGGAGATTGCGAAAACTAAAAAAAAAAATTATAAAATTTGAATAAAAAATCAAACATTCATCTATTTATAATCCCTAAATTATCTTCAAAGCTCAAGCTTTAATATAGGGATGCTAGGTTCATAATATGCTACAAATTCGAAATGTGTAGCATCTAAATTAAACATGGTAACTTTAAACTGTCATATTACTATAGTTTACAAAAAAATATGTAATTATATATATTACACTTAAACTTGCAACAAAGAAACTACCATATAGCAGACTCATTTTCCAAATTTATTCTTAATTTATTGGTCTCTTAAATTCAATACATAATTAACAAAAGTAGAAGCGTTAAAATAAACTTCAGTTTTTGTATAATTGTAGACTGTTTTCTCAAAAAACTTGGACGATAATTTACTTAAGAAAATACCAATTTTTTTTCATTGTAAAATATATTATACAGAAACGCATATAAACTTCTGGCGAAGACAATTACCAGGCTGTTTTAAATCTACTTTTATCTTCCTTCTTAAATACCAATAATAATGTATCAAAGCAAAACAAAAGTTTAGTAAATTATACACAACATATAAATATTTGATAAAATAAAAATGTTCTCTTTCTTTTTCCTCTCTTTAAGACATGCTTGTTCATTAGTAGATTGACTAATGGATATATGGAAAGTTTCTATTCGATCGCTTGTACCGTTTGCCAATACTTCTTCTTCTTGTTGTGCCTATCCGTTTCGGATGTTGGCGACCATCGTGGCAATATGTATTTTGCATACTGCTGCTCTGAAAATATTTGTGGTTTTTGTATTGAACCACATACGTAGATTATTCAGCCAGGAAATCCTTCATCTCATGCTCCGCGTTTATCTTCTAGCTTTCCTACTGATACTTCTACTGTTTGTTAATTTTTTCCTTGTTGTTTTGAGACATGACTCAAATATTAAATAAATTTTATTTCTTAGAAGTGAAAGTCAATAAATTTCTCTCATTTTTTATTAAACGTCCCAGAGTATTATCCTCAGATGCATATCTCCATAGCTGTAGACTAGCAAAATCTTTAGGTATTATTTTTTCGTTACCTGCTTAATGCTGACTCCATCGCTTTTTAATTTACATCTAGTTGGATCTTTATTAATACCAATTATTGTAGTGTTCTGTTTAATTTTCTTTCTTTGTTTATTCTCTTATATTGTTGACTATTTTTATGACTTGACTAAATATTTATTGAATAAACGACATAGCGTAGGTCTTAATGTGTCTCCTACCTTTTTCAATTGCCTGTACCTGTCGGTACCATAAGCTGTGTGTCTATTCTGCTTTTAAATTAAGTTGTAGTTATAATGTTCAGGTTAACTTCTCTATGATACAACAGATATTTTAAATCAAAACAAAGTAACATATCGTTGAAAAACTGCTAGTGGACGATAGTTTAGATCCTATTCATAACTACCTAACGCAAATTTAATAATCAGTATGATATAGTAGTGTATATTCTCATATATATATATATATATATATATATATATATATATATATATATATATATATATATATATAGAATGACACAACGATTCCCAAAATCACAAGTCTAGTTTAGGTTAAAAAGTTTTAAAAGTAAACAAGTAAAAAATTAAGTCACATTTTATCCAGAATATGTACTTACCACCGGTACTATTAAGTATGACTTATTGTATTGGTAATTTATGTTTAATTTTTTCTTTTGTACCAATTATTATTTATATAAATAAATGTCTTAAAATATAAATTCAAATACACATACATATTATGTTCCTTTCAGTACTTGAGATATAAGGGTAGTTCATTTTTGTAGTACTTAGTATCATTGGGCTGAAACTAAAAAAATACATTATGATCATCCAGCAATCAGTCAACAAATTTCAAAAAATATATCCCTTTGTATAGTAATCGCTAGCTAGGACGAACCAACAACGTACATTTTAAGTATTTCTGAATGTTTCATGCAGTTATGGGGGCATATTCCTAATAAAATGTCGTGTAGAGATCGGTGTGTACACATTCAGGTTGGAGTGGAACGAATATGATAATTTGGTGTGGTTCTTCTTAGCCTGCGGGGACTAGGTATAATAATTTTTAAAATTATATATTATCTAGTTTTATTAATTCAAATATATACCGAAAGTTCCGTTGCCTATAATGTGAATAGTATTATTGATTAAGTAGTAACCAACTTTTTTGAAATGTATTATAAATATAATTATTTTAAAAACTTGTAAAAAATTTAATATCCTAGTACAATAATAAATATATAGTATCCGACAATTTGTATTTACACACATTGGTCGAAATATGTAAACTTTAAAAATGGAACCAATAATTATTAATTAACTAGCGAAATTGAATAGGTATATATACCTAATTTTTTTGACATGTTTATTATATAAACAATCGAATATGCCTAAAATAGTCATTTTTAATAATGTTAAACAAAAATCCTTAAATATCTTCTTTTTCTTAGATTACCCTGAAATTTTAGTCTCATATTGGTAATAGCCTTTATGAGAACTATTTGTAAAAGCAAACTAGTAATGCATTTATTAACAAAGAACTTAATTTTACTGTAAATTATGTAGAACCGAAAAATTATAAAAACATTGAAATTAGAATAAAATATTAACATTTCAAGTATTGGGTATATGAGGTCATGTATCTCATGTATCTTAACCATACAATAATAATAAAAACAATAATCTAGTAATAAGAAAAACTATATTATTTATATAAATATAAAACAAATTTATATTATCTGAATACTAAAATTAAAGTTAAAAAAAGCTAAAAAAAATATATAACAAATATTGTTTGAATTTACAAAATCTAAAAGAAGAATTATAAGGAATAAAAAAACAGACAGAAATCAATGCCGAGTTATTTAATATTAATTTTAGAGTATGGTTTAAATTAATATAAAATTTACAGATATGCAGATATTTAGGGTTTTTTGTTTAGCAGGGTCTATTGAATGATGTTGAGAAATTATTTTTGATTTCGATAATAATTTTCAAAATATTCAAAATAAACTATTAAAAACCTATTTTTCTTTTATTTTATTATAAATACACTTGTTTAATTAAAATTACGATCACTCAACTGAGGTACTGCAATGTTAGTTATGTTTGTAAATCTCACACCGAGCATTTCCTTGACTGTGATTTTAAGTATCGTGACTTAAAAATGGCATGTGTTGTTAACAATCCGTCAAAATGTCATTTCGTCAACATTTTGTTTGCGAAATGGAGTGATGTTGAACATTTAAGAATGGAATGGTTAGTATTCTTTTGAGTAATCTCGCGTTTGGCATCCTTGGTATAGGTCCCAACCATCTCAGTTTTTGTGATTTTATGATCCCTACAATATTTTATTCTGGATACAGCTTCTCCAATTCTATATTTGGTCTGTTTATCCACATCCGAATTCCATTTCAATCTTCCATTGTTTTCCCCCAAATTTTTTCGCAATAAATTTTTCAAACACTTAGAGCATAACTTGTTTGAATGTGTTTATCGTCCATGTTTCACTGGCATATAATGCTTAAGGTATTATCATATTCTTATCAGCCCTTATATATATATATATATATATATATATTGTTACGAACATGCTTTCGAGATGGCCCAGGTAACGGTTGCATTGCATCTCTAATACCCTTCCAGAAGCTTCTCTGTGTATCGAGTGCGAGAGAGAATAACCGGTCACGTAGGCGAATTAGAGGTGGGACAACGCCAGAATATTCTCGAACCTAGTAACTGTAGTATATATAGGTAACAATGTTAGAAGTAGTTTAGTCGTTAAGATACTACCGAACTGTAAAGTTATAAATAAATATATGTATATAAATTCGAACCGCTCGTTTTATTTAATCACGCTACAGTTGGTGTTACGGTGTGAGTAAAAAGAAATAAATTCAGCAGTGACTTTTGAAAAAGACTTTTGAACTTTTGAAAAGTATTGTACGTCGGGAACATCCGCGTAGTTCGGTAGTGTCCTTTGTACGAAAGAACATTTAAAAAGTACGTGTGTGCCTGACCAAAGATGTTGCTAGTACAACTTTCAGTAAAACAGTTGCGTGAGCAACTGGAAGAACGCGATGAAGACTGCAGCGGGTCCAAGAAGATACTCCAAGAACGACTAAAGAATGTTCTTAACAAGAATGGAGATGACCCAGAGACATTCCAGTTTCAGTCAGCGGAAGAAGCAGTTTTAATGAAGATAGAAGAAACTTCTAAAAAAATTGAAGAATCTTCTAAAAAAATGATGATAAATTCGAGACTGTTTCCAAAAGATTCGATGAAACGTCTCAAATGATTGAAGAATCTTCTCGAAAGAATGATGAAAGATTCAATGAAACGTCTCAAATGATTGAAGAATCTTCTCGAAAGAATGATGAAAGATTCAATGAAACGTCTCAAACTATTAAAGAAATAGCTAGACAAAACGACGAGAAATTCGAAAATATGTCTAGAAGATTCGACGAAGTATGTAATCAAAACAATGACAAATTTGAAGAAGTCACAAGAACATTCGATAAAGTAGAAGAGAAGATCAAACAGTTAGAGAGCATGATAACTAATATAAAAGTGCCACCACCAGTTAACACAATAGCCTTAGATCCGGTAGTGAAAGAAGAATCACCTAGAGACGAAACGACACATAATATGAGATTCAAATTGCCACCATTTGATGGAAAGTCTTCTTGGTCCATATACCTTAGACAATTTGAAGCTATTGCGACAGCCAATCATTGGACAGAACAAGAAAAAGCTGTTTCCTTGACTGCTGCTTTACGAGGTGATGCTGCGGATATCCTAAGATCAATTCCTAAGGGTCAAGAAAAATGTTACCAGACCTTGTTTACTCGACTAGACAAACGTTACGGAGATGCCCATCTACAACCAGTGTACAAAGTACAAATAAGAAGTAGAATTCAACGAGCAAGTGAGAGTTTGCAAGAGTTTGAAGCAGATGTTGCTCGTATAGTGCGGTTGGCTTATCCGGAAGTACCAGACAACATTTTGGAAGAAATTGCTGTAGATGCCTTCGTCAATGGGTTAAGAGACATTGAACTACAGAAAGCTTTACGACTAGCAAGACCGAAAGTTTTAGATGAAGCGCTCGCTATTGCCTTAGAACATGAAACAACTAGTCAAGCTTCACGGAGCTATCGAGTACGAACCTCTGAAGAGAGCGACGAACAAAACGAGAAACGTCTGGAGGAAATCGTACGGAAAGTAGTTCGTGACATGATGCCGAAGAGACGTGAACCCAGATGTTGGAATGGTAACGACGTAGGTCACATTCGTCGTAAATTGCAAGAAAATAATACAACAGTCAGAAAACTAGAACGGGTCGACAACAAGGGGCAACTGCGGACCTCGAGAAACACAGCCCCCATAGTAACTGTGAACATTACGTCCTCAGGTGGAATTCATAGCTTGTACATAGAGGGTCGTATCAATAATAAAAGTAGATCGTTTTTGGTAGATACAGGTGCAACGGGAACTATTGCACGGCCAGAAGTAGTACGAGGCCATCTTAAATTATTGCCTGCAACAGTAAAGCTTAGAACAGCAACTGGTGAGATAATTAATACATATGGCGAGGCTAATATGTCAGTATCCATTGGCCAGACCACAGTGAAACATACAGTATTAATTGCAGAGATCTCCGATGAGTTCATATTGGGGATGGATATACTAAGGAAAGTTGGGGCTGTATTGAATGTCAAAGATGGAGTTCTCGAGATCAGTGGTGAAGAGTTGCCGTTTCATGAAGACAAAGAAGATGTTATCAGCTTAATAACTACTTGTGACGTAACAATACCCGGTAATAGTGAGAAAATTTTGATGACCAGACCTGATGGTTACTGTCGAGAGGGAAGTTTAAGGATGGTCGAAGATGTGAATAATGCCGAGTTCCTAACGGCAAAAGCTTTGGTGAGAATTCGAGATGTCGTTCCTGTAAGAGTTATGAATTTAAAGGGAACTACTATTAAGTTAAGTAAAAGAACTTTGATCGGACAGTGTGTTCCCGTGGCTTCGATTTGTTCCATGAATACTAATAAGAAACCGTCGAAATCTAAGTATCCAAAGGAGCTTGTTGAGACCATGATTAAAACGTGCCAAGATCTTGATGATGAACGAACTAAAAAAGTGAAGTCTATGCTGATAGAATTTCAAGATGTTTTTGCCATGGATAAGAAGGATAATGGCAAAACAAGCATAGTAAAGCATAAAATTAATACCGGAGACGCTCAGCCAATCAGACAACAACCTAGACGACTTCCATTTTCGAAAAGAGATGAAGCCGAAGACATCATCAAAGATATGAACAAACAAGGGGTAATTGAACCATCAAACAGTCCATGGACATCACCAGTAGTCCTAGTAAAGAAGAAAGATGGTTCAACACGTTTTTGTATTGACTACCGACAGCTCAATGCAGTAACTAAAAAAGATAGTTATCCTTTGCCCAGAATAGACGATACTTTGGATACACTTTCTGGTTCTCGTTGGTTCTCCACACTCGATCTGAAAAGTGGATATTGGCAAGTAGACATGGAGCCAGCTGATCGTGAAAAAACCGCATTCTCGATAGGATCAGGGCTTTGGCAGTTCACAGTTATGCCCTTTGGTTTATGTAATGCCCCGGCCACATTTGAAAGATTAATGGATGCCGTTTTAAGAGGTCTAACATGGAAAACATGCCTGGTTTATTTGGATGATGTAATTGTAGTTGGAAGATCCTTCGATGAACATGCCAATAATCTAACAGAAGTCTTTCAACGATTGCGGGCAGCGAATCTGAAGTTGAGTCCGAAGAAATGTCACTTGTTTCGACGAGAAGTGAAGTACTTGGGACATATTGTAGCAAGTAATGGTGTAACAGCTGATCCTGAAAAACTTGCAGCAATTAAGGATTGGCCAGTACCAAGAGATAAACACGAAATTAGAAGTTTTCTTGGCCTATGTACATATTACCGCCGTTTTGTCAAAGGATTTGCCAATATCTCCAAGCCATTAACAAAGTTGACAGAAGAAGGCAAAGAATATACATGGAGCGAAGAGTGTCAAAGAGCTTTTGAACACTTACAAATGGCTCTGATCAGCGCACCGATTTTAAGCTACCCTAGACAGGCAGGTAAATTTGTGTTGGACACCGATGCAAGCAACAGTGCAATAGGAGCTGTTCTTTCCCAAATCCAAGATGGGCAGGAGAAAGTTATCGCTTACTTTAGCAAAGTCTTGTCAAAACCAGAAAGAAACTATTGCGTTACCAGAAGAGAATTGCTAGGCGTAGTGAAGGCTTGTGAGCATTTCCATAAATACTTGTATGGCAGAAAGTTTCTTCTTCGCACGGATCACGCTGCTCTAAAATGGCTCTTACAATTTCGTAATCCAGAGGGCCAGATGGCAAGATGGTTAGAACGATTACAAGAATATGATTACGAGATCGAACACAGGGCTGGCAGAGTTCATTCAAATGCTGATGCCCTTTCGAGACGGCCGTGCAGTGCAAATTGTAATCACTGTCTTAAATTAGAAGAACGACTTTGCCCCGTGAGACGAACCACCGTCATTAATGAGCAATGGCAGCCTCAACAGCTACAAGACGCTCAAGCAGATGATCCATGTATAAAAAGAGTATTGGATTGGATGCGTCGAAGTGAGAGACCTTCTTGGCAAGACATTAGTGCATGTAGTCCAGAAGTCAAGTGTTACTGGAGCCAATGGAATTGCCTAGTGCTGAAAGATGATCTTCTGTATAGAACCTTTGAGAACGATGATGGTACAGAAACTAAGCTTCAGTTAATTGTACCTAAAAGTAAAGTGTCAGAAGTATTGCGTCAGTTGCATGACGGTGCATCAGGTGGACACTTTGGTATCACGAAGACTCTGCAAAAGGTTCGAGAACGGTTCTATTGGGTGAACTGTAAAGATGATGTAAGAAGATGGTGCCGGAAATGTGAACTGTGTGCAACCAGTAATGGTCCAGCTGGTAAAAAGAGGGCACCTATGAGACAGTACAATGTTGGTAGTCCTATGGAAAGAGTAGCAATCGACATTGCAGGTCCACTTCCAGAGACAAATGATGGAAATAAATATATCCTGGTAGCCATGGATTATTTTACGAAATGGACTGAGGCTTATGCAATACCAAATCAAGAAGCTGCTACCGTTGCAGAGGTACTTGTTAAAGAATTCTTTAGCCGATTTGGTGTTCCCTTGGAGATCCACTCCGACCAAGGGCGAAACTTAGAGTCAACCCTTTTCCAAAACGTTTGTAAATTGACTGGTGTCAATAAGACCAGAACGACACCCCTGCATCCTCAATCAGACGGAATGGTCGAGAGAATGAACCGAACAATGGGTAAACACCTATCCAAGGTTGTATCAGAACATCAAAGAGATTGGGACCAGCATATTCATTTATTCCTAATGGCCTACCGCTCGGCCGTGAATGAAACTACAGGCCAGACTCCAACCTGCCTGATGTTAGGTCGTGAAGTTCGTTTGCCCTGCGACCTAGAGTTTGGCTGCAGACCTTCCGAAGAACATGTTGCAAGCGAAGATTATGTCGACCGCCTGAAGTTAAGAATGAACAACATTCATGAACTTGCCCGACAACACATCCAGATAGCCAGTGACAGAAAGAAAGATCAATATGATTCTCGATGCAAGAGTGAAAGCTATGAAGTAGGTGATCTTGTTTGGCTTTATAATCCACAACGTCGTCGAGGCTTGTCTCCCAAACTACAAAAACAATGGGAAGGTCCGTATGAAATTAAAAAGAAAATAAATGACGTAATATACCGAATTAAGAAGTTGCCGAAAGGTAAACCAAAAGTAGTTCACATAAATCGTCTTGCACCATATGCTGGCTCAAATGAAACAGAAGAACCACGAACCCTTCAACATGAGATCAAAGATGACCGGCGACCAAGCTTTAATGAATTTATGACAAATTACGCAGAGAGAAAGAGTGCTAGATTCGGCGTAACCACAGAAGTTCAGCAGGATCTTTTTAGTGTTCCGCATAACGTCTCTCTAGCCCACTGTGTTGCTCAAGATCTTGAGATGACTAAAGGAATCTCATCCGTATTTTATAAGAAATTCGGTCGTTTGGACGAGTTAAAAAACCAGCAGCCTAAAGTTGGAAGAGTAATGAGATTAGAAGATGGTTCTCGATCTTTGCTGTATATGGTGACCAGGAAGTCGTATACAGACAGGGCAAGCTACGAGGATATATGGCGTGCTCTAACTAATTTGAAGAAAATTGTGTGCAATTACGACATCAAGAATTTGGCCTTACCCAAGATAGGTCATGCACAAGATAATCTGGACTGGAAGATTGTCAGAAGCATGCTTAAAGTGATCTTCCGAGAAACCGGCGTACGAATTACTGTGTGTTGCATTAACCCGATGAAATCGTATCCTTCAAAGTCAGTAGACTGTTATTTCTTTCTAAAGGGTTCATGCAGAGCTGGAGAGTCCTGTAGATTCCGCCATCCTGTGTCTACATATAGAGTTGCTGATCGGGACGGTCAGATTTAAGAGGGGAGCAGTGTTACGAACATGCTTTCGAGATGGCCCAGGTAACGGTTGCATTGCATCTCTAATACCCTTCCAGAAGCTTCTCCGTGTATCGAGTGCGAGAGAGAATAACCGGTCACGTAGGCGAATTAGAGGTGGGACAACGCCAGAATATTCTCGAACCTAGTAACTGTAGTATATATAGGTAACAATGTTAGAAGTAGTTTAGTCGTTAAGATACTACCGAACTGTAGTTATATTTATAAGTTATAAATAAGTTATAAATAAATATATGTATATAAATTCGAACCGCTCGTTTTATTTAATTACGCTACAATATATATATATATATATATATATATATATATATATATATAGAAATGTTTCTTCAACGTTGAGTTTCCCAAAAAAAATCTTTATTTCGAAAATAAAAGTTACAATTTTGAGAAATACTACAAACTACTACATTTAATGATTTAAAGTTGACTATTGAAACATAATATTTACAATAATAATAAAAATATTGATTTCTTCCTATTTATAACGTCGGATATCAGAATCTGCTGATTCTTAATAGTAAGGGAGCTTATGGCTACATTTCTCCTCCCTCCATTGGTTGGGACTTCGTCCTCGAAGTTTTGGTTACTTCGGCTATCAGCTCGTCTAATATCTGGATCTGGGCAGGATGCAATTTTTCTCCAAATAGGATTTTGGAAATTCGTTTTCTTTTCCTAATTAGGAAGATTATTAGGAAAGCTAAAATAGTTAAAAATATTATAACAGAAGTGGTGCTCAGTCCTATTGATAATCGGGGTAGTACTTCTATGGTATCTATTGGTTGAATTTGGCCATGTGTCTCTGGGATTGTTAATTTTTCAATTTTCATCTCATGGTTTGGTATTAATTTTATTGGAACAATTTTTGGAATGGAAATGTCTTGAGACGTCTTTTTATTAAATTGGATGCCTTCAATCATTATGGGTATATCTGTCGTCAAGAGGCTGGTTGAATTAATTTCTATCTGCTGGATTCTCATTGGGTGAACTATTCATAGCAATATGACTTTGCTGGTTTCTTGGAAAAAGTTCTCTGTGATTAATGTTTTTGTGCAATTATCTACATTGGGTATGTTACATTTGGATTGTACATAGTTGGAACAAACTATGTTATCGCCTTGTCCTATACAAGTGTCGAACCATTTATTATTTGTATAGTAGCTTGCAGGTGGCAGAATCATAACATGATCTTTGTTTGGAATGGGATAGATTTTATAGGTAGTGTAAGGAATTTCATGGAGTATAGGGATTTTAATTATTATGAGCATTGTATTTGAAGTTACACAAACTAAAGTTTTTGTTGACTCTATAAGTTCATAAGGGTGTTCATTACTATTGGGAATTAAATTTCTGGGATAAATTTTGAGAAGGTTCTCTTTAAGGTCTATTATTTCCTTTAAAGTGAATAATTCTATATTAGAGATATTAAGTTCAGATAAAGTAATGGTTCTTATAAGTTTCATTAGAAATTCGTTTATATTTTGGAGATTTATTATCTCATTGTGTAGAATGATATAGCTGTCAAAATCAGCTGATAATTTGTTGAGTGCAGATATGAGAATTGAATTATCAGAATTTAGTTTTTCTAAAAGTTTATCGAATCTCGTGTTAAAAGAGTTTCATAAGATATTTGGTTATTAAATTTTTTTATGATTTCGTTTTGTTTATTTTCTAAAGAGATTATGTGTGATTTTAACAAGTCTAAGTCAGAGTCGTTTGGATTTCCAGTCACGTATTTGATGGCTGTACCTAGAAAATTAAAAAGTCCGCGTTTCTGTTTTCGCGTAATCTTGTGTAGATCGTCTTTTGTTTGTTCTTGTATGTGGGTGTATTGGGAGTACAGTAGCGAGAGAGGTGCATTTTTGAAGTGATCTTTGAAATAGCTTGTCGGACTAGCGTCAATACTGTCGGATAATTTGTCTAGTGGAATGTGAAGAAAATGTCTGTGATAGTGGGAGATTTCTCTTGATTTGCCTATCTCTTCAGCATAGTAACCATTATTCGGAATCTCCTGAATACTGAGTGGATGGACCAGGGCGAGGATTGTCCTGTGAAAAATTTGGGTCTTGAGTAGGTTTGTCTACATGTTTTCGTATTCGTTTTACATATTTAAGGTGAGTGCTTGTTAAATTTTGTTTATCTGTTTTACCGATTATTTTTGTTTTGTCTTGTGTTTCTGGATGAATAGTGGAGAAAGGGGCTTGTAATTTGGACATTTTCGTTTTGTCTATCTAAAAGTTGTTGTCTTTTTTGTTTTTGTTTATTATATAGTTCTGCAATAAAGGGTTGGAGTTCTTCTTTATGTCTTTGATTATATGTTTCGTATATCGGAAGATCAAAGTCGAAATGTATCTCTTCTGCATAGGGTCCGTACAGAATTGAGAAAGGGGAATAATCTGTGGAACTGTGGATTGATTGGTTGTAAATAAGAATGGCGTGTGTTAGAATGTCATCTAACGAATCATTTGGATTTTGGGCTTGTAAGGCTTGTAAGTTTTTCAATAAGAGTTGAATGAAAGCGCTCTACTGGAGAGTTTGAGGAAGAATTGTTTACTGTTGTAAAATGTATTTCGATTTTGTGGATATTTAGGAATTCTTTAATGACTGCGGAATTAAATTCGGTGCCGCTGTCGCATACAATCTTTTTTGGATAATTGTGGTGCGAAAAGTAGTGTCTTAATTTATTTAGTATGGAAATGGAAGTTTTGTAGGTGAGCTTATAGCATTGACCGTATTTGGAAAAAGAATCTATTATTGTGAGATACAGGTTTTTATTGCAGTGGAATAGATCGATATGTAATATATCAAAAGGTTTTTGACCTAACAACGGTCCTAATTGGGGAAGTTTATAAGGACGTCGTTCGTATTTATTTTTTAAGCAAATTTCGCATTTATTGATCAAATTAGAAATAGTTGTCTGCATTGAGGGCCAATAAAATTTTTGTTTTAAATGTGTGTAGGTTTCAATTATTCCGTTGTGATTTTCTACGTGATATTTCTTTATGCATTCTATTTGTTGGTTTTCTTCTTCTATGTCCTGAAGTAGTATATTGCAAAATATTGCTTTGACTGTGGAATTTATTTTTTCTTTAAAATAGTTACAGATAAAAGGTCTAAATTCGTGAGGGATTGTTATTGCAAATTTTTGATTTGGTCTAAGGATATTTTGGAAGGTATTTGCTATTTCTGTTTTCCAATTATTTGTCAAAGTGACAGTGTAACGGTGTTTGTTAAAAATTCTTTTGTATTTAATTTCAAAATTATTTGACTCTGGGTTTAAAAATAATTTGGTTTGAGGATAAATTAATTGGTTCAGGTGAAATCTCTATTCCAGTGATAGGGTTCTCAACTGATGTATGTTGTGTGTTAGTACTGTTTTGTAAGTTGTCAAAATCGGCAAGGAAATCGTCTATGTCGAAATTGTCGGGTGGTTCAGCACATTCTGAATTCGGTGGTTCAGCACATTCTGAACTCGAGCTTAGGGCATTTATTTGGACTCGGCTAAAAGCATCAGCAACTTGATTCTCTTTGCTTTTTTTATATTTAACTTCAAAATCATATTCTTCTAGTTTAAGTCTCCATCGGGCTAATCTAGAAGTGGGGTCTTTAATTTTGTAGATCCAAACGAGAGGATTGTGATCTGTTTCTACAGTGAATTTTTGATTGTATAAATACATACGGAAGTGTTTACAAGAATCTAGTAGGGCTAAAAGTTCTTTTTCAATAGTGGAGTAGTTTTGTTCTGCGGAATTTAGAGTTCGAGAATAGTAGGCAATGGGGTGATTATTTTGAGATAATACTGATCCTAGAATAGATAGATCCTATATTAGAAGCGTCTGTAGTCAGTACAAAAGGCTTTTCGAAGTCTGGGTATTGTAAAACTGGGGAATTAGTTAACAATTGTTTGCATTTTGCAAAACATTCTAAATAATTTGGATTGGTAGGGTCAATAGTTGCTCCTTTTCGAGTACATCTCGAAAATGGGGATGTTATTTTTGCAAAGTTGGGTATGAATCTTCAGTAGTAACCGATTAAACCAAGAAATGATTTAATTTTGAATGATTTTGATACCTTGAAAGTGTCTTTCGCGCAATAAAACTTCACCATTATGAACGCTTACTGGAATTTTTTGGTATAAAGTTTCAAAAATGGAATGCTAACATGAGGATTCTCAAAGGTTAAAATATGAGTTGCGTAGCTAATTGTGGCGTGGAATCTTTTCAGATCGTAAGTTCCAAGGAGGATATCAAAGTGCTGACTAAAGTCGGCGATTTTTACGTCGAATGTTTGTGGAATTCCATATTCTAGGAATAGTGGCGTCTTAATATTTAAGTCATGCTTGGAAGTAATTTTCATTGACGTTAGCGAAAAAGGTTTTCGATAAATATGATTTTTATCAAATAGTTTGAGAGCTCGCGGATTTAAAATTGAATGGGAACCGCCGGTATCGATTAAAAACGCGTAGATGTGTTTTGGGTGTAACGAAGCAGGGTAACCCAGGGGAACTTTCGATATTATGTAGGTTTATACAGGGGGTGGATGATCGTCTAACGGGATGGCTTGAAAATCCTGATGATTTTCATCATGCAAATCGGGCTCTTGTTCGGATTCGTAATTTTCGAAATCATTTTCGAAATATTGGGTATCATTTGAGTCTATATGAAAATTGTGGCTTCTATTAGTTGTAATTGTCATGGGCTGATGGTTTCTGGTTGTGGTAGTTTGAACACCGCTCATTGGAGTAGCAAAATTTGGTTGGGGTCGAGGAGCTTTATATTTATTTAATCTTTGTTTGTTGTTTTTCTGAACATTGTTTCGTTGGAAGGATTGATTTTGTTCGCGAGAACTGAAATTTTGTCTCTGAGGAAAATTATAGTTCTGTTGTGGAGTGAAGTTAAAATTGGGCTCTGTGTTGTGAGTTGAAGGTCTCACATAATTTGAATGCATGGGTTGGAAGTTTGAGTGTGTGGGTTGGAAGTTTGTGGATCTTTGATTATTCTAAGATTGAAAGGGTTTATTTTTGAGTGGGGCCTTTTTGTTTTGTTGGCTCTTAAGGAAGTTCATGTATTGTTGTTGATTTTTGTGGTTATCGTAGGCAATACACTTTTGAAGGGCTTCTTCTAGGGAGTTTAATTCAAAATGCGATAAGTATTCGCAATAAGGCTCGTTGATTCCGGTACAGAAAGTTTTGAGGGCAATGTTTTTGAAGTATGGAGTTTTAAAAGTTACTGTCGCGGGATTATCGTTTAGGGTGATGTGTTGGAGTAAATCGTTCAGATTTGTAGTTATTCTCTGATGATAATTGTCGTAGGATTCACTATGTTTTTGGACGGTAGTGGATAGTTGTGTTACTAATATGTCTTCGGAACGTCTGTCTCCGTATTTAGTTAATAAAGCTGGACGAATTTCTCTGTCCAATTGGTTTTTTTAGAATAGTTTAAGAAATTTCTAGGTTCTCCTTTAATTCGAGATACGATATGGGAATTTAAGATAAATTCTTGGGACGGATTTAAATCTTGGGTGCCTAAGAAAACTATTAAATTATCTACTGCTTTGATAAAGGTGGAGAGGTTGTCTCCAGAAGAGAATTCGGGCAGAGTTGAGCAAAGGCTAGCAATATCGCTATTAGTCATCGGCGTTTTGGAACGTAATTTAGATGCAGGCTTAGATTTAGGAGTTTGTAGATTTCTTTTTATTTTTAAATTTAAATTGTCGAATAGTAAACTTAAATTTTCGATACTATTTTGGGAAATATTATTCAATGTACTCATAAAATATATGCAAACATGTAAAAATATAAATGCAAATATATATAAAAAAAATTCGTTGAAGTAAAATGTTATAAATAATATAAATTCAATAAACAATAAATAATAAATTCAATGTAAATGTTTAAGAATTTAATTAAAATAATAAATGCTCATAAACAATGGTAAAGAAAGGAAAAGCTTACGCAAGGATGATCGTGTTTGATTTCCAATACATTTTTCTCTTTTACCAGGTTCTTCAGGATTTCATTAAACTAATGTAGACCAGGAAACGACTATGTTTCTGTATGAAATATCCTGTGGTTCGCAGCGCCAGAAATGTTTCTTCAACGTTGAGTTTCCCAAAAAAAATATCTTTATTTCGAAAATAAAAGTTACAATTTTGAGAAATACTACAAACTACTACATTTAATGATTTAAACTTGACTATTGAAACATAATAATTACAATAATAATGAAAATATTGATTTCTTCCTATTTATAACGTCGGATATCGGAATCTGCTGATTCTTAATAGTAAGGGAGCTTATGGCTACATTTCTATATATATATATATATATATATATATATATATATATATATATATATATATATATATATATATATATATATATATATGTATTTACCTCTTAACAATTTGTTGAGATCGAATATACAACGATTATGAGCCATAATTCTCGCTTGGATTTCTTCCTTTATATTTGGTTTCCTTATCAATTTCGCTCCTAAGTACTAATAACTTTCTTCTTCTTCGAATTTATATATATTTTTTTCTGTGATAATTGTCAGGTATTGTTTTTGTATGTATTTTCGTACTATGTATTCCATATATTTGGACTTTTTTGTTTATGTATATTCCTTTCTTTCTCGCTTTTGCTTCTAGTCATTTAAGTATTTCTTTTAATTTTTGTCTACTTCTAGCTATCAGTAATATCTCATCAGCGACTGCTACACATTGGAGTTTTTACTGATATACTAGTCTTATTCTGTTGATTTGGGCTCCTATGACGACAATTTCAAGAAAGATACTGAATACTAGTAATGACATTGGGTTTCCCTGTCGAACCCCCTCACTGACTTTAAACTCATTTGTTTTTTTTTTTCATTTATTTTAACCGTATTCTTTGTTTTCCGGGTGTAACTTTTATCATTCTCACTCATTTTTCACCAATGCCCATATCATGTAGTGTCTTTTATATTTCTTTCCATTTCACTCTGTTAAAAGCTTGTTTAAAGTCGATAACTAGGGCCAATATAGGTTTCTTACATTCGTAGCTTTCTGCTTGTATCTTTTTCTTATTTTTTAACCCCTGATATGTTTCTAATTTCTCTTTTTTAAAGCTTTTTTTTATGCATTTCAATTTACCTTCATTGTATTTTCTTTTCTTTGATCTTATGATCCTTTTGGCTTATTTCCTTTGTTCGTTGTGTTTTGTCTTTATCTCTTCTGCTTTTCTTGCCTTATTTTAAATCTTGAAATAGGGTTAAAGAAATACATATTACACTTATTCATACTCTTGATATGCAGGCTTCAGGCGGGTACAGTAAATTTAAAACTGTAAAAAAAGAAGAAGATGAAGACAAATTTGACCAGCTTGTAATTCTGATGAAAGACATTAAATACAGGAAAAGAAAGACTATAAGTTGATTGAATTGTGGTGCAATGGGACACATACAAAGTTCATGAGAGCATCTTAGGTATAAGAACAACCCTGCCGCGCTTACGATAAACGCATTATCTCAGTTTTTATACTTCTCGAAAAAAACGCAGTCAAAGTTTTTATATTTAATTTGCTTGTATCTCCTAAACTACTTAAGATATCGACATAAACTTATACCAAAACAAAGAGAAAAGTCTTGTAATTGTAAAAAATATAAACAAATACTTATATATTATATAGTGTGCTATATATTCAAAAAAAGGTACTTATCGCTAGAAACATAATACTTTAATATCATCATAATTAGTCATAAACGCATCAACTAACCCACTTAATGCATTTATGTTATGTAAGTAAAAATAATGCAGTACTCAGTTAGTAGTGTAGTAGTTAGTAGTTGTTGTTAGTAGCAAACCTTTAATTATATTTATTAATATTACATGTGATAAGTGCATCAACTATCTCACATAATGCAGTTTTGTCATGGAAAATAATCAAATCTTACCAAGTTGTTGCAACGTGCATTTACTAAAAAGAAAGTATTAAATCAAAAGCAGTTTTTTGAATCAATAATTTATTTGTATTAAAATATATCGGTAAGTAGAGAACTATACATAAAAAATTAAACCAAAAATTCTGGAATTTTCGAGACTCCACACTACGATAAAAAGCAAAAAAATACCAAAAACAAACATATTTCTTCTGAAAACTATAAGACACATTTAAACAATTTACCTAGTTGTACCTACCTATTAGTGTAAATATGACAACTTCAAATCTAAGGCACGCTTTCACATTGTATGAGATATTTTCAAAGAGTCACTTACATGAATATGATTTAAGTTATTTTTACTAACAAAAATAAAAATCAAATTTAAACTTTTTAAGCATATGATAGGTACTTACTACTACCAATTCTAAAACTGTTAAACGTTAAAAAAAAACAATCCAACAAAATCAATCATCCGTGGTTAAATTGGAAGCACTGTTTGATTCAGGCAAATCTTTCCAAAAATGTCTTCTATTTTTGGGCATCAACGGTACCAATTTGGCCAGTATTTCCGCTTTTCGCTCTCTTGTAATTCCTCTTGGTAATGTTTTAGTGGTAACATCCGGAAAACATTTATTTTTTATTATTTTTGCTTGCAAGAAATCACATTCCTTCCAATCTGCAACAACATGACTTTCTCTAAACTTTATGGTAAATTTACCCTTTTCAGCTTTGACCGACATCACATCCTTTAAATACATTCTTGGTTCTGTGTTTTTAAGTTTATGTCGAGACGAAAAATCTTGATAATGGAAAAAACTGGAAATCGACATAGTTTTAACAGTGTTTTTTTTTTGTATTATAATTTTTCACGGCGTCTACGAAGTCATCGTAATCGTAAACCTTATTCTTCTTTTTCAGTGACATTTCAACCTGATGGTGGAAGTGATCTGCCGACATGAAAGTATGCCCTGACTCGAAGTATTTGACTGTAATTGATTCGGTGGATGTGAGTCCACTGTTTACCATGTTTACAAGAAAACACATAAAAGCCCAGTTTTTGTTCTGGGCTGAGCAGTTATCAGCCCACAAACATATTTGTTTTACATCTCGCTTGCTCATCAAAAATTCTCTGAATGCGGATATAATGTCTTCTTGCTGTCGACCAGAAAGTTTCATTCCACAACACTGCGTATGGTATATTATTGCCTCTGGCCTTTCCAAGGGGAACGAAACTTTCATTAAAGGCGATAATCCTAGGGCAAAAGATCGCAATTTTGTATTGATCCATTCGAGGTAGCATTATTACCTTTTGTAAGTCCACAGAAAAATAAATACAATCTTCTTCAGTCAAAGCTAATTTTTTATCTTTTTGATACTCTTCTCTAAATGTTTTGTAACGGAAATTATGCTTATTATACAGAATGCACTTTTCGCATGACGCTTCTTGATTGCATTCGTTGCTTTTCTTATGTGACTGGAATAAAGCGCATTGCTCACATTCTTCATTTCCAAGCTGAGCAAAGGAAATGTTCATCTCTCTTAATGTCTTGCGGTATGTTTCAAATGATACTGTAACATTTGGAAATTTAGTAACAAAGTTTTGATGCATCATTGTTATATTTATATCACTGGGTAGGTAAAATTTTTTTGGAGCATGCTCACGACGATAATGTGAAATCATAGGGTTATAGCTTTGGATATGAGCCGTGACGGAATTTTTATCTATAACATTTTTGCGTTCATAACTTCCTCGTTTGTCTTTCTGTTCATCAATTTCCTTGTGAAGTGCATTATAAATGCCTCTATTATTCTTTGCGGTATAACCAAGTGTTGTCAAAAAATATGTTTTACATACATAAACTTTTTCATCATTAACGTTAAAAAAATATCTATGAGAAAGATTTCTTTTAACATTTTCATTATCACATAAAACTGTCCTAGTTTTTACCTTATTTGACTCAATGGTACTTGTTATATACACTCCTCTGGATTCCTAATTTAAATTTATGTAACGGTCGTGTATAATTTTTCGTTCTTCGTTGGTTATCTTTAATGTACACTTTTGACGACACTTGTCATCACATGGCGGTTTGAGTGACAATTTTTCGTCATCCGTTATTTTTTTCTGCTTTGCACGTTCCAATAGTGGGAGATTAAACTTGCGTCTTTTCCTGGGTAAACCTGATTTTGTAACACTTTTATCATTTATGATAGGAGACATTGATTTCTTCTCAACATCTGTTATCATCCCTGAGGTAACTACAAGCATGTCATCAGTATGTTCTTGTTCATTTTCGAGTCTTGAAACAGGTCTATTTGCACTCGTTGTTTGATGGTAAATTTGTGATGATGTACTTGGAGCATTGTGAATGTCGGCTGGCTTTATAATTTGTCTGCTACTACTTGATGAATCTTTAATATCGAAGATCTTAAATGCATTGTTTCTCCTTTTTACCGTTGTTTCAGGTTCATAATCTTTATCCTTGACGCTGTCATCGGAGTCTTCACAAATATCAAAGTTTTTACTCATTTCTTCATCTTCAGATAAAATCGAGGATATAATTTTTTCGTAGCACGTTAAAGAAGGACACGGTGATGATAATAATATCTGCTCCGTTGTATCAAAAAATAGTGTAATGTCGATTTCATGCACAAATGGAAGGGAGTTACTATATTCATTTTTGAAATCAAAAATTTCCGGAAATTTATTAAAATCCAGTGGACGGGACCATATTTTATTTATATCCGTCACGATTGGTTCCCTTCGTGTGATGTTAGTATCGTTGCTTGAAGGTTTTCAAATTATTAAGTTTCTTGTAGTTGGCCAGGAAGAATTCATTGTGCTCCCTGAAAGAGCCAAAGCTAGAATTTCATCTCTTCTGTTCATTCTTACCTGAAACCAAAACAAATGTAAATAAAAAAACGATCTGATAAGTACTTTCGCTAACTACTATTAATCAGCAATAATAAATATGATCTGTGTAAAAGGTCAATTCTAAAAATACACATTTAATTAAAACAAAATGAGTAAATATTTAAACTAAAGAAAATTGCGTAACCAAAATTTAATTCAAATATAACATTTTGCCTTTACAGGAATTCTAACCAAAACCCTTAAATAGTTCAATAAAAAAAATAAGACACATTTACATTCCAACAATGAGAACTTAACTGCTCAACTTTTTTTTACCATAAGATTTTAACCAATATGATTTCATAAAATAAAACAAAAAACTTACCTACTGTGTAAACAAACTCGTTGAGTGATAAATTCAACGGTAAACCTTAACGTAAGTACAAAAAAAACTTGTACTTCGAACTTGATGGAAACGCTGCGACTGGTAAAACAAAACACTGCATTTTCATGTGGACTCCCCCCAGAACGTAATCCACACTCACTCACCTTACCGCGATGATTTGCGTTCAGTACTGTTTATTAGTTGATCTTCATTCAATAATTATTCTTCTTTAAAACGAGCATCAAGAAAATTGGCTACTAAGTGAATCAACTTAGAACAAAATGTGCATTTAATGCGATATAACTTGTATGACAACAATACATATATGGGTTTCCCAATTAATAAGTACAATATCTCTGTTTGATGCTACAAATTTGTATAATGCTGTCAATAATAATCATACAAATTACTAGTGATAAATGCACTAACTCAAATTGATTCATTTATGACTAGTAAATGAGATTTTGGAACAAAGCCCTACTTACCATAACTGCATCAACTAAAAGATAATGCACATATGACTGGCAAAACATTTATGAATAAAAAAGAGTTTGTAATAACTACGAGTAATGCCTTCTTGATAAGCAAATCTGCAACCGAATCTTAGTTAATGCATTTATGTTTACCAAAAAAACAGGTTCCTGCAGGAATAATAAAATGACACCTTAATAAAAGTTGTAGATCTCCTTTGTCTGATTTCAGATATATATATATATATATATATATATATATATATATATATATATATATATATATATATATATATATATATATATATATATATATATATATATATATATATATATATATATATATCTTTGGGCATCATCTCGAGTGTTTAGGTTATTTGGATATTTTTCTATTTCTATGGCTTCCCTGATTATTCGCTTGGTTTTGTGTTCGATGTTCGCTAGCATTGTTGTCTGTTCTAGATCGATTGTGTGTCCTGTTGTTAGGGCATGTTGTGCAAGGGAAGATGTCTTTTCTTGCTTTGCAATAGCGTTTCGATGTTCTTCTCGTCTTACTTGAATTCTTCGATTAGTCTGTCCGATGTAGGATTTGTCGCAGTCTCCACAGGGAATCTTGTACACTCCTTGGTTTTCTAGTGGGATTTTGGTTTTTGCGGAGTTAAGCATATTAGCAATTTTCTTATCCGTGTTGAATATTGTCTCTATTTTATGTTTTCTTAGGACTCTACTGATTTTTTCCGTAGTGCCCTTCACGTACGGTAAAATCGTCTTAGCAATAGGTTTTTCTTTTTCTTCTGTTGATTCTTTGCTTTTTCCTCCTTGTGCCTTTTCAATTGTGTACGCGGTGAAGCCGTTTTTTCTTAATGCTGTTTTGACCGTTTTCATTTCTTTGTTCCTGTGTTCTTCATCTGTTAATCTTTCTGATCTTATAGTCAGGGTTTTGATGACTGACTGCAGTTGTGCAGGATGGTGGTGTGAGTCAGCGTGTAGATATCTGTCGGTGTGTGTTGGTTTTCTGTATACCGTGTATCCTAAAGTTCCATCTGTTTTCTTTATTATTAAAACATCCAAAAACGGTAGCTGTTGGTCTTTCTCTAGTTCCATAGTAAACTGAATTTTGGGGTGGATGGTATTAATGTGATTTAGGAATGTATTTAGTTTTTCTTCCCCATGTGTCCAGATAATGAAGGTGTCGTCCACGTATCTCAACCATAGTTTCGGTTTATACTCTGCCGTTGTTATTGCTCGTATTTCTATTTCTTGCATAAACAGATTTGCTATCACCGGTGACAGTGGTGAACCCATGGGTGCTCCCTCGACTTGTTTGTACCTTTGGTCTTTGTATATGAAATAGGTGTTGTTCAGGCAGTGTCTCGTTAGGTTTACTGTATCCGGTGGTATTGGGTATTTTTTTCCTATAATCTCTAACGATTCTTCTACTGGGACGTTAGTAAAAAGTGACACCACGTCAAAACTCACTAGCAAATGTCCCGGGTCAAGAGTCACGTCCTTTATACGCTCGATGAAGTGGCCTGCGTTCTTGACGTAAGAATCCGCTTCCTCTGCGTACGGTTGTAACTGATTGGCTAAGAGAGTAAAGTTTGGTCATCCCAAACCATTGTCGGAGATTTTTCAACCACGAGATACGACGGCGTCCCGGTCCTCTTCTGCCAAATACTTTACCCTGCATAACAAGTTGAAGAATTCGATATTTTTCTTCGTTCCGCATCACGTGGCCGAGGTACTCAAGCTTACGTTGTTTAATTAAATTAAGCACTTCTTTTTCTTTTGTCATGCGCTGTAGGACCTCAACGTTGGTGACATGGTCCACATAAGATATTTTTAGTATCCTTCTGTATATCCACATCTCGAAGGCTTCGATTCGTTTTTCAGTGGCTTGCGTCAGTGTCCAGGCTTCAACTCCATATAGTAATACTGGAAGAACGTAGCACCTCACTATCCGCATCTTGGTTCCCAAACTGAGATCACTGCAGCACAGCAAGGATCTCAACTTAATAAATGTAGACCGTGCCATTTCAATTCTGGATCTAATCTCTTGAGCGTAGTCCCATTGTACGTTGAGGGTAGTTCCAAGGTAAGTGAATCTGTCGACTCTCTGGATCTCTTCGCTACCTGCCATTAGTGCCCCGGGATCTAAATTTGTACGGCTGACAACCATGAATTTAGTTTTCTTAATATTAAGGTTCAGTCCGTATGATACGCTCACAGTTCGCACTCGGTCTAGTAAGGCCTACAGATCGTTTAGGCTGGTTGCTAGTAACACAGTGTCATCGGCGTAGCGGATATTATTGATGTATTCACCGTTCACTCGGATTCCCATGTCTAGGTTTGTGAGGGCTTCATTAAAAATCTCCTCAGAGTATATATTGAAAAGAGTCGGCGATAGCACACATCCTTGTCGGTCAGTTGGTCTTCGACCTTGACTTGAGCACGCTGGTTCCAGTATAAATTCATGATGATCCGAATGTCCTTCTCATCCAATCCTACTCTTTGTAGTGCGGTGACCATTACTTCGTAATTAGGCACCCCAAATTAACTGATGTATTCTTTGACAACACATTTTCAATAGGGCCTTCTGGTCTGGAACTGCTCAGATCTCGACCCACTTCGTAAAGTAATTCACCTCGATCAACATGTACTTGAAACTATTTTCACTTTCTGGAAATGACTCTGGCCTTTCTTTTTCGACAAGGTCCGTTACTCTCAGCACAGGTAGTAAATTTCTTACACCAGTCCTTTATATCATGGGAACTATGTATCAAATAAAACGTTCCCGATTTCTCTGAAGGGTCTTGCTTACACCGATATGTCCTGCTGATGGACTGTCGTGTAACTGACAAAGTACTTTGACTATTCTGCTCTTTGGGATCACCAACAGTAACAGTGTTCTCTTCTTAGATATTTTTCCGAAGCTATTTTAAAAAGCTATTTTGAGAACGATTTTAGAAGGGAAAATTCAAACGCCAATAAACTTATTGTAACCTTTAATTATTGTGGCTTATTCCCATTAAAATAGTATCTTGTCTTCTCGGAAGCATCATTATTTACTGGAACTCGTTTAAACAAGTTGTTTTACATGATAAAGAACTCTCATTGCTCCCAATAAGTTTTAGCTACTGAGCATAGGATTGATATTTCGTGCCAAGAGGGTCGACGGTTCCTTCTTTCCTTTTTTGAATTTTCTGTAAAACTTAATCTCTCTCTTATTATTCTCTGATCTTAGTAGATATCCACTCTTCATGTTTCATGTTTCATTAGTGGGAAGCAGTGAACTAGAATATCATTTACAGCAATTAAAAAAAGGGTCGTGCTTATTGTAGAACCTTGCGGGATGCCATTTGTTTGTATTTTCTTTGAAGATAAGATATTATCAACTCTGACTTAAAAGTTTGTAATTTTAAAGAAGTTACTAATAAAGTGTAAAATATTTCCTTTTAGGTTCCACTTGTGGAATTTTCCTATAATGTTCCGTCGCCATATAGTATCATATGCTTTTGTTATATCTACAAATACTGCTATATATTCTCGTTTGTTTGCAAAAGCTTTATGAATTTCTGACTCTAGATCAATGAAGTTAACAGCTGTACACGTATTTTGACGGTAACCACTCTGTTCACTAATAAGTTTATTGTGATGTTCTAAGTACCAAAGTAATCTTTTGTTTACCATTTTTTCTAACACGTTGCACGTAACATTTTTTGTTAACGATATTGGTCTATATGATTCTAGGATAGTTTGGTCATTGTCAGTTTTTAGTAATGGAATAATTATGGCTTCACGCCAACTTGAAAGGAAATACACTTTTAGACCATATGTGATTAATATTTGTAGTAAAAACTTTTTGGCACTCTCGGGCAAATTCTGAAAAAAAATAATGGGTATGTTGTCAGGGCCTGGTGCAGATTTCTTAAATCCTTTAAGTGCGTCGTCTAACTCTGTTTTTGTAAAGAGGTTATTTATTGAGTTGTCTGTATAATCATCGTAATCCATTTATTCATTTTTCCATTTTGTGTTAAGAATGGAATTTTGGGAGTATATTTTCTTCCTGTAACTTATCTGACACATTTTCAGACAAAAGATGTTGGTGTTGAACTATTTATTGAACTAACAAACTTTTTCTACGATTCTGTTCTGCTATTTTTCATAATATATCTAAAATAGCTTTTTTGCATTTTTTGTAATTTATCAAATTGACGTTTGACTTATTTATTTTGAATCTATTGAAGGCAGATTTGTACGCTTTTATAGCTTGTTGACATTTTTCATTCCACCATGGAAGTGGGGTATGTTTATTGTTTGTTTTTATTACTCCGATATGTTTATTGGCTACGTCAATTAATGTAGAACAGAAAATATGTACTGTTTTATTTATGTCTGTAATTTCCTTTTTTCTTATAGATTGTATTTTGGGAACTATTGAAATTTGAAAGCTGTTCCAGTTGGCATTTTTTATGTTCCATTTAGGAACTATCAATTTTTTTATAGGGTGATGGAAAAGATATTTTTATAGGGAAATGATCACTACCAAATAAGTGAGGAATTATATCCCAGATAAATGTTGAAGATAAGATTGGTTCACATAGGGTAAGACCAATGACTGAAGTTTTTCTTGTACTGATATCCATTCTCGTCGCTCTACCGTCATTCAATAAGTTTTTCGAGTGCCACTAACCTTTATATCACCCTACCTCTAGTGTTAGTACTTGTTGATCCCCATATTTGATTGTGACTGTTAAAGTCCCCTAATATTAAACGTGGAGTAGGAATTTCGTTCAAAATAAGAGTCAAATCGTGTTCATCTATATTTTTATCAGACGGTATATAAACACAGGACACGTAAACTTTTTGAAGTATAAGTATTTCTACTACAACTACTTCAAAATTCCTCGTGTTTATCTGTATTTCTTTAGTTGTGTAATTTTCATGTACTACTGCTACACCTATATTAGCTTTAATTAGGTTTTGCCTATTTTTATTAAAACATTGATAATTTTTGAAGTTTGTTTGTTTTGAAGTTTTTGAAGTGTTTGTAATAATTCGAAGTTGTTGTAAAATCCATTAATATTCCATTGCAGAATTGTGTTTATATGCGTCATTTTATTCGTAAGATGATTCTATTGATGATATATCTGAGTAGTCTTCTGTTTCTTGTTGTATTGTTAGTTCAGATAAATTTAGCTGTGACATCAGTGTTCTTCTTATTCTTGTAATTAAACTTTTCATACGTTTACTTTGATAATATGGGTGCATGTTTGAAAACATTTTCAAAAATTGAGATGTATTTTCTGTATATGTTTGGATATGCTTAAAGGATCTTTTGATCCCAGCGCATTTTCGAAAAAGTTTATGACTTGATTGAATGTTACTGGTTGACTTTCATCTTGAAAGAGTTTTTCGGTGGGCCTAATGAATTCTAAGAAATCAGTGTTCTTTTTTTGTTTAGACGGTTTCTTAATTTTTTTATTTACGGGATTTTTCGGCAAAGTGAAAGCATCTTCTATTTGCGATATACTTGGGAGAGTAGTTATTTCGGAAGCTGTTATTTTTGTATGTGTTTTTCCCGTGTTATCTTCTAGCTTTTCTGTAGAGATGGGATTAGGGATGTAGGTAATGATATTTTGGGGATTTGTGTTAACTGAAAGTTTTAAATTTTCAGAAGTTTTAGAGCTGTCAGGAACTACTCACTGTCAGGGAAACTCACCAATATCGCACATACTCAAGGATGTTTAATGTAAAATAATATATATTCTGAAAATATTTCACTAAGGAATTACTACACTTAACTTGTAATAAATTTTGTTAAAAAAACGTAGTTAAGAGTAAAGGACATAGCATTCTATGGCTGCCTCTTTAATACTTAAAATCCTACTTTAAATCCTATTGAACTATGGTTGGTCCCATTTAAAATCTTTTTCGTAACATCCATTCAACTCTGACGTCAGATACTACTGTTGTAGAACTAATAAAACTGTATTTCAAAAAATAACTAATAAACACGAAAAAGATGCCACCGCACATGAAAGATACATGACTAGATGCCTAGTGTAAAAATATTGAGGATAAAAATATTTAGCTTGCAACACACCATTCAATGAATGTATCATAACTATACACGTGCACGACGCCGACGGTGATACTGGTAGTGGGAGTGTCTTGAAAGTAATACTTAATATATTATATTATTTGGAAATGTTAATTTTGCATACGATTGGTTTTATTTTTATTAAAACTATCATTTCTAAAACTATTGTTCAGTATTTTGTGACCAGATATAATAATAAACCGTTGCTTATATTTTAAGTTTCAGTTTATTACTTTCTAACTAATTTTAAAAGCTGAGATACAATGTGCTCTATCCTTTAAATCTATTCTTTGGCAACAGGCGGAATTTAATTATCAAAATATTATGTCATAGGATAGGTTCCCTCATAGGTTTATTCATTCCGTTACTAGATTATAATAATAGGTTCAGCCATTTTAATACCAATTACTAACGTAGTGTTACATTTAGGTTATTCTTCTTGGAACCATTGACGATTAGACGATGCCCCCTTTGATGAATTTCATAATATTGTAAAGCGTTTGATTAACTAATGTGTAACGATAAGACTACCAAAGAGAATTGAAATACTAATTTAAAAATAATACCTCAATCAACCATGAGAGCTTATCGTCTATGCTTCGCCTAGCTCAGTATCTCAAGTGTGAGTTCGTCTTGTCAAACTAGGAATTAAACCATGAACCCTTAGCTGATAGCAAATAAAACAATTATTTAACTAATCATATTTATTAAAAAAAATTAAAAAACAATCAACCCTGCCAATGCTTTACAATAAATAAATGTGGCGATACTTATGGCATCGATGCCATAGCTCATGTGGGTAATTTTAATCAGCAACAGCGTAGTAGAACTTCTTCCGTTTGGTGTCAATGGCGGCCCACTATTCACAAGGTATGAAGAATCTCCCAGTTTGAGATTGCAAAATTAAAGTATTTCGTATTTTCGTATTTAGTAATTAAAGTTAGGTTAAGTGATACAACAAACGAAATCTTGGATAAAGGGGCTGACGATGAGGATCCGAGGATAACTGAAATCAGGTGCTTCAAGAAAATTATTAATCAGAATGATATTATAATATCAAATCAACAAATGACGATAAATTTACTGAAAGAACAACTAGATTTATTTAAATATATACAATTAACCAGTCGCCATCTACTCAACAAAATATGAATTTAATAAACCATTCTAACAGAAACCTAGAAACCAGAAACAAACTAGGTTCAATCGACAGGTTATCCCCAAAATAACAACTTAAATTATTTAAATATAAAAAATAATCTAGATTTTAATGTTTCTAAATATGATACGTGTATTAAAAAATTGTATTTGTTGATTGAAATTGTAAGAATTTTAAATAAAATTTGAAAATTTTTCTCCTTTCAATGAAGAATAACGTCAAAAATGATTGATTACAAATAATTGTTATAAATTAGTCATGGAATTTAAAAAATAGAATAAATTTTATTTAATATTGCATGAAGTCATTCTTCTTTCTCTAAAGGCTCCCTCAGTAATTTAAAAAGAGGTTTATATCTATCTCTTTCTAATGGGCCAGATTTTTTGACCACGTGACTTAAATTACTAATAAAAAGGTCACGTGGTCGATAAACCTGGACCAGTTCCAGTATGGAGTTCAATAGCGGAGATCTACTGGAGGAGACTAGAAGCCACAGAAACGTCATGTTACCGAATAATAGATGGATCAACATAGGAAGACAGAATCACAAATGCACCATCAAATAAAGGCTCCAGTACACACCACTGAGGGAGGTGGCCGTGACAAGAACAAGATACTTCTTCAACCAGGCCACAAGAAGACTCCGTAAGACCAGGGACATCCTCGAGAAGAACAGGATCCAGAGGATGTACAGAAGTACCCATAAACTGATCGACCATCTGATCAGGGTCTAGCCTAATGAAATATTAAAACATAAAATCAGCTTAAAAAAAATTTCTGTATTTTTCTACCAAATCTCTATATCTAGGAGATCTCTCCTAGAAATGATACTTTTAAAAATTTGACGTAAGTGAAACATTGTAAACTTTAAATTGGTTGTTTATATCATTGTTCTATTGTAGCATAGTTTTAAAGATGGATTTGTAATCCGAAAGAGCTCAGCTAGGAAACAAATGTTTACACACTTCAAAAATACTTTTCTTTTCCATCCTAATGAAAAATTGACCAATGTGCCGAACAGAAATTTTCATTAAATTTAGCATAGAAAGAATCACATACATTTGTGCTCCTTTTTATACTATTGCTAAGTTCAGCCCATAAACAAGGCGGAAATATGGCATCTTCGAAAATATATTTGTCCACTAAATAGTCAGCAAAAAATTGTAGAAATTCGTTTTTGGGTTGTATTTCCGAAAAATCAAAAGCAAAACAGTTTACTGCCTTCAATGGATTCAAAATCGGTAAACCAAATTTCGTAGCCAGTTTCCAATTTTACTGTTTTCGTTCGTGTAATCAGGAACGGGGCCCAGGTTTTGAATTTTGTGTTGTGTCAAATGGAACCTGCAACCTACTATTTTCGAATTTAGAAACACTGTTCTTATGGCATTATGAATGGCTACTTCAAAGTCTGTGACAATAGTTTCTGGGTTCAGATTTAATCACAAACTTAAGTATTTAATTTGTAAAAGTTTAAAAACATTTTTGTAAGAACATTCCTTCTTTATAATATAATATTAATTTTCCAATATATGTAGCGTGAACAACTGCAAGAATTGATCTGGACGTTCCTTCTTATTTGGTAGTAAACAAAAAGCAAGTCGAATATAATATTTATTTTCCAATATATATGCACCCTGAACAACTGCAAGAAATGATCATGACGTTCCTTCTTCTTTGGTAGTAAACAAAAAGCAAGTGGAATATAATATTTATTTTCCAATATATGCAGTGTGAACAATTGCAAGAAATGATCTGAACAGTGGCTGAATGTATCATCGATATATCATTTGCTACTTTTGCAAAGAAGGGTAAAATTTGATAGACACGAAAATACGATAATTTCTTTAATATCGTCATTCATGAAAACGAAGTTTTTATCTTTTATTGTCTTAATAATCATTGTTTTTATAGATGCAATAGCGTCTTTTATACTTTTTGGTAAAACCTATAGATTTTTCTTCTATTATTTTAAATAGTGTTACGAATATAGTGAACATCTTTGGCTGTTAAAGTACTTAAACAGGCAAGATTTTCTTTTAAAACAGAATGTATTACCTTGCAAGGCTTCTCACAAAATAATGCCATCGGTTGCTTTACGTTTAACACCAACACTTACTATCTACTTATTTAGTTTTTTCAATTTCTTTTTTATGCGTATGTTCAAGTTTACTGCGCATAATCAAGTTTTTGGCACCCACACTTCACCATTTTTTAACTTTTTATGGTTTGTAATTTTTTAAAATTCTACTATTAATACAGGTTTTCCACGTTCCCTAAAACTTTTAGTAGAGCATTCCATAATGTTTTGCTTGCAAGTAGATATTACAAAATGAAAGTGAAAATAAATTTAAACTTTCTTAAACCCACATTGATTTTTCCAGAAATTATAAGCCCCTGCTCGGAAACCAGTTGAGTGGTATCATTAAAGTACCGTAATTAGTATCGGCAGATATTAAGGGTACGATTTACTTCTAGTATCATCTAATTTTGATTATCTTTCAATATAATTTTGATTATTTTACTATTTTCTAGATAATAACCACGTGTAAATGTTGACATTTGATAAAAACGCTTTTACATACTACATATTTTAACTCGTTAGAATTTCAAATAACTATGTTAGTGAAATTCAAATTATAGTTTTAATGCTGACAGTACTGAAAGGATTTGTGTTTATACGCAATAATTTCGTGAGCTTTTCTAATATATTTTTGCTATATCTTTTCAAACTTGTGTTTGTGAGGATACGCCATGTATGTATATGTGTGATTTAGAAGATTATAATTCATGTTTTATGAAATAAATTGAAATATAATTCAATTACACAAGGTAGGAATGATTATTATTATATATTATCCATTACCCCAACTAAGACTTAATACGTAATGTAACAATAACACTGAAAACTTTGTTTTCAAAACTTCCACAAAATTTATTATAAAATCTTATCACTACAGCTGTTTCGGTAGAGTGCCTTTCTCAAGTGATCTATTTTTGACATCCTTTATTATTTTTGATAGTATTTTTGATCGTATTTTTGACTTTATAGTATTTAATGGAATAAGTTGTGAAGGGGAGAACTGTTTGTCTCAAGTTGGTCATTCAGAATTATATCTGTGTTTTTTAATTTGTTAATTTCCATAGATTCTAACAAAGATAGCTTAAGGACTTTATTTTAAATGTGAAGAATATGAAATTCGTCATTAAAAGAATGATTATGATCTAGAAGGTGAAGTGCGTATGTAGAATCTGTTTTTTTACTTATAGATTTATAAATCTATTGAAAAAATTATGGCTCCAAAAACCTTTTGTATAATGAATATTGGTTTTTTACTATCGCAAATTAGATTATTTAGTTTTTTACACTGTGTATTGAATTTTTTATCTATTATATTATCTATATTAATTCTCAAGTTAGAATCTAGAATGTCAAATTCTATATTATTTAATATATAATTTAATTCTGAATGACATACCTTAAGATAAACCGCTATGATATCTCGATTTTTGTATTGTTTTTTTCTGTCGTTTTTCAGCCATCTGGTCTCGTCGTGATGTATCCCTTTTTATGCCGCTGGGCTGAGGTTCTTGGTTTTTAACTGAATATATTTCGGAACACTTTATTTTGTAAACACATATTTAAAAACCAGATGTTTTGTGTCGCAAGTCTAGGTTTCAAAAGTAATCTTGAAAACAATATGGTCAAAAGTCGTATACTGACTTCTTTTAAATAATTGATGTATTCGACCGTTACTTGATGGAAATTCATTTTATAGAACAATAAAACACAGAAAACTTTGTTTTCAGAACTTCCACAAAATTTATTATAAAATCTTATCACTACAGCTGTTTCGACAGAGTGCCTTTCTCAAGTGATCTATTTTTGACATGTGTTTACACTTTATAGTCTTTAATGAAGAAAGTTGAGAAGGGGAGCACTGTTTTTCTCGAGTTGGTCATTCAGAATTATATCTGTGTTTATTAATTTGTTTATTTCCATAGATTCTAACAAAGATAGCTTAAGGCCTTTATTTTGAATGTGAGGAATTTGAAATTCGTCATTAAAAAAATGATTATGATCTAGAAGGTGAAGTGCGTATGTTAGATCTGTTTCTCTATTATTGAAAGCCTCTATTATTATATGTTCTGCTATTCGTTTATTAAAATTTCTACCAGTTTGACCGATGTAAGTTTTTGTCGACACCAAACAGTTTTTATATTGGTGGAGTTACGTAGGTCGTCTAGTTTCAAAACCCGACAAATCCACTTTTTATGAATTTTGAGCTATTCATGTCAAAAGATTTGTAATCTGGCCCTCTACAAGTTTATAGTGAATTTCCGATGCAAAACCCTCCTAATCTAATCTTAATTTGCATTTGAAATATTGGGTTGGTTTCAAAATCCAAGCACATGTTGAAATCAAGTACCAGCAAATCCGAGGCAACCAATCACAGCCAGGCAAGAAAGTGACGTCAGAGAAAATGTTTGTTAGTGTTGTTAAAACCGTTAAAACGTTTGGTTGTAATAGAAGTTTGCCCTGCAAAATTTGTGTTGTTTGAATAAAATCAATATAGTTTTATAGATAAAATTAGTTGTTAAAACGTTTTAAAATCAAAATAGTTATGGACAATTTCATTGTTCCCCAAGAACTGATGTTTGTTCTACGTGCTTTCAGCTAACAGAAAAGATAAAGGTTGAAGAAAATAATAAACTTAAAAATACATTATTAACCGAAAAACGCAAACATAAGTTACGAGCAAAAACTTTTTTTAGTTTACTCCAAGAAGAAAAGCAAAGCCTTAAAACCATATCCTTTGATTATCAAAAGAATCAGGCTATGCCGAAGATTCCTGATCAGTCTATTTATTACAGCCGGCAGTTATATACGCACAATTTTGCGGCTATAACAGGTTCATCCCATTCGCCGTTGACTAAGGAAAATGTGTTTTTGTATACATGGACAGATGATCAACATTTAAAAGGAGCAAATGAAATAGTCAGTGCCGTTTATCACAAGCTTTGATATACAAACTTCGATGACGATATACGCAGTGTACTACTTGTTGCAGATGGGTGAGGAGGACAAAATAAAAATTCTATCATGATAACTATGTGTACTAAATGGCTTAGTGTAGATGCACCTTCATTTAAAAAACACTTGGAGATTATATTCCCTGTGGCTGGACACTTATTTATTCCCCCAGACAGAGTATTTGCAAAGATCAAAAAAGTTATTAAAAAAAAAAACAACATCGTTTCTCCAGAAGAGTTCGTTGAAATTTTTAAAGACAATGGAACTCTCTATATCTTGGGTCAAGATGTGACAGCGTATGACTGGAAAAAGGATTGCCAAACTGCACTTAAACCTCCTGCACAGTGGCACTTTCGATTTAATATGAGCAAAAGATTTCTATTAAGACGTGGAAAAAGCAAAGTTGTAACTATTAGTAACTATTAGAGGAGAACAGTCTTATAAATGTGATCTAGGAAATATAAGTCTGTATTTAAAAAAGGAAAATCCGTTAAAAGTATGCTCCAATCTACAGTCACAGGTGGTGTACGTCCTAAAAAAGAAAAACTTGAGGATGTAAAGAGCTTAATGGAAAAACATTGGGGAGAAAATTGGCAACAACTTGAAACTCTAAAATACTTTCATAATATTTATAAAATATATGATAATGTTGAAGACAACGAGATTCCAGAGATAACCAACAATGACCATTTGTGTAAATCAATTGACGAAGTTCCGGAATTAATAGTTTAATTTAATGTTTTTTGTCAAAATAAAACCAATTATATGATTAAACAACAATGTTTGTTTTTGTGCAAAACCTGACAAGTCCATTTTTGTTTTCTAAATTTTATTTAAAATTACGTATTTCCAGAATAATTACAAATGGTTTTTAATTCAGAAACATATCTTTTGACTAATAAAAAAATATAAATACCCATAAGCTTAACTTTCATACCAAAATAGTTTTTTTGAATTTCCCAACATTTGACCTCAGTGGATTTGTCGGGTTTTGATACTAGACGATTCAGATGACGTATTGGTATGTTTCACAGGAACTAACAGGCGACTCGACCAATTTTTATCGTATATTAAGTCATTTTATAGTCATATTGAATTTACAATAGAAACAGAACAAAATCAATCCATAATTTTTTTAGATTTAAACTAGGACTAGACTTTTTAGACTTAAAACAAACATGACTTCTCCATATTTCATAAACCTACCCATACTGACACGACTATACACAATTCTTCATCTCATTCCACACAACAAACTGGCAGCCTATTGTAGCATGTTATATAGATTAACAGAAATTCCGATGTCAAAATATAACTTTAAGACACCATTAAATATAATTAAGCAAATAGTAGTAAATAATGGATACAATGAATAAAAAATTAATAAAATTTTAAATCAAAAACTACACAAGAAAGCCCTGAAATTAGTATTTCCGCCACCAGAGAAAAAACCCAGTAAATTCTGCTTGAATACATATACAGGCAAAATATCAACAAAAATAGCCAAACACATAAAAAGGAAAGGAATAACACCAGCTTTCAGAACAAACAACAACTTAGGCAAATATATTAAAAACATCAAGAGCCATAATAAAAAGCACTTATACAATGGTGTATACAAACTTAAATGTGGCGGCTCCCAAAAACTTACATCGGTCAAATTGGTAGAAATTTTAATAAACGAATAGCAGAACATAAAAGGGCTTTCAATAATAGAAAAGCAGATTCTACATACGCACTTCACCTTCTAGGTCGTAATCATTATTTTAATGATGAATTTCAAATTCTGCACGTTTAAAATAAAGGCCTTAAACTATCTTTGTTAGAATCTATGGAAATTAACAAATTAAAAAACATAGATATAATTCTGAATGACCAACTTGAGACAAACAGTTCTCCCCTCCTCAACTTATTTGATTAATGACTATAAAGTGTAAACGCATGTCAAAAATAGATCACTGGAGAAAGGCACTCTGCCGAAACAGCTGTAGTGATAAGATTTTATAATAAATTTTGTGGAAGTTTTGAAAACAATGTTTTCAGTGTATTATTGTTACATAAAATGAATTTCCATCGAGTAACGGTTGCAAGAACACTTGCACACCGTAAGAACACTGATAGAAAAATGCACCGAATATAATGTTCTAATTCATATGGCGTTCATCGATTTCCATAAAGCATTCGATTCCATCGAATTATGGGCAGTGCTTGAATCTCTAGAAAATGCACGTGTAGATTTAAGATACACTAACATAATTAAAAACATATATGAAAATGCCACCATGCAGATAAAGCTGGACGAAAGCACAAAAACTAATCCCATAAGACTACAACGGGGAGTAAGACAAGGAGACACCATCTCTCCCAAACTATTTACCCTTGCTCTAGAAGACATTTTTAAGAAACTAGAATGGAACAATAAGGGTATCAACGTCGACGGATCATACTTAAACCACTTGCGATTCGCAGATGACATAGTTTTAATAGCCGATAATATCCAAGAACTAAATGATATGTTACAACAATTAAATGCAGTTTCAGGAGCGGTAGGCTTAAAAATGAACTACAGCAAAACAAAAATACTGAGCCGAGACCACACAAATATAACAATACAAAATCATACCATAGAAAATGTTGAACATTATGTATATCTAGGTCATGTTATCAAACTAGGAAAACCAAATCAAGATGCTGAAATTAAAAGAAGAACACAACTGGCATGGGGCGCTTTCGGCAAATTAGCATATATCTTGAAAAACACCTCCATTCCTGTAAACTTAAAAAAAAAGGTGTATAACACATACATACTACCGGTTTGTACTTACGGCTTGGAGACAGTAACCCTTACCAAAAAATGTGCTAAAAAATTAGAAACACCGCAAAGAGCAATGGAACGAATCATGCTTGGAATATCACTAAGAGACAAGATTAGAAACACCAAGGTAAGACGTAGAACGAAGATTAGGGATATTGTGGAAGAAATTGCAAAAATAAAATGGCGCTGGGCAGGTCACGTAGCCCGATATAATGACAACAGGTGGACACGGAGAATTCTGGAATGGAGACCAAGGACGACAACAAGAAGCATGGGAAGACCTCAAAAAAGATTGGTGGATGACATAAGAACAGTGGCAGGCAAACAGTGGATCAGATTGGCACAAGATAGAGAAAGATGGAAGCAATTGGGAGAGACCTACATTCAGGAGTGGATGGAAAATGGTTGACAAAGAAGAGAACGGTCGAATCCATCAATTACTTAATAGGTAATATTAAATTGAAACCTCCATAAGGTACAACATAGTGGTTGAATATGTAATAAGAATCAATAAATAATATTTGCATATACATGCTAATCATTTAATAACAGAACAAAACATGACATAAAAATAACTTTAAAAAAGAAAGGTAAGTAATATTTTAAAATAATTAGACATAAAAAGATAGAAAGACGAAAAATAAATAGAACTTTTACCTATAAAAACTTCTCTTCCGTTTTAATTGCTTTAATTCCGTTTAATTGCTTTAACACATTAAGCGCCACCATGTTAAAAAGAAACCAGTTCTGTGGGCCACTGTGTAAAATTCATAGATGTGTATTAAAAATGCCCTACTTAACTGTGTATTTCTTAATTTATATGTTATATTTTTATCTTCTCATAAAAATATTTTTGTATCAAAATGGATACAAGTGGCCCATTTTTGTATTTGGTATTGTCTAATTCTTTCGTATAAAGGTTGATCTTGTCTCATTATTAAAGTATGTATTAGGGAAACGGTTGGTTTTGATATTATAGTTGACTGGATTATTATCATTTGCATGAGCAGCTGACGCATACGGTAAACTTAGGTACATTGTCCTATATTCTTAAGTTGGTTCTCCCGTTAGGCACTGAAGGCTTACGACAGGCGATGTTCGGAAAGTTCCTGTGGCAAATCGTAATGAACTGCTTTGTATTGTATCTAGTTGCTGTAATAGAGATTTTTAGCAGAAGAATAAACAATAGAACTATAATCAATTTTAGATCTAATTAGACATTTGTATAAATACATGAGGCTAGAGAAGTCAGCTCCCCAATTATGAGCAGCGATGGTTCTTAATAAATTTATTGGGTTTTGACATGTTTTCTTTAAGTTTACAATATGGTCTCCCCAGGTTAGTTTTAAATTAAAAGTCATACCTAGGAAACGAATGCTATTTTAAAATTCCAACAATTGCCCGTAGAGGTATAATGATGGATTTACTTGGAAATGTTTTTTTGAAAAAAACACACTTTTTTTTTAGATGTAGAAAAATTCAATCCTATGGATTCTGATTAGCGACCTAAGCTATCTAGTGAAGTTTGAATATGTTTTGGGTAGATGTGATATTTTTCTCTTTAGTAAATATAACCAGATTATCAGCAGAAAACAACATTATTAGGCGTAATTAAGTAAACAAACATATATATTTCTAGATAAAACAAAAAATATACTACAGCTACCTACTAATTTTAAAGACAGGTAACGCAAACCTTAGTAATACACTCCAAACAAATAGGATTTGAGCAACGCACACATTTATAATTTGTCTTCCTCATTTTTGATGATGAAAAAATGCTACACAATTTTCTTTTGGGAAGCTTATCATCTGGAACATTGTCGCCGATATTCTCGACAGGCACTTCGGGATTTATTCCCAAAAAAATCTCTATCTGTTTTCTAAGGTCTCGGGGAAGATTTGTTTCAAGTCTTTGCCTTCAAATCTTTTACAAATTTAAAACGTAGAAGTAATTTATTATCTTTGTAACAAAGATAAAGGATGTAACTGTTGACTGAACTTATATTTATAAGTGTATAAATACGGCTAAGGGCCAACGCCTTGTCCGGCGGTTTGCACTATAATTGGCACACTTCATGTCTAAAACATCAACTCCCGATTTTGTACTGTTATAGTATCAAATTATTTCTGGTTTTCCTAATTCATTGTCTTTGCTGTGATGCATAGAGGATAATAAAAGAACAGCTCTTTTTTTTTTTGGTATATATGATATCAAGGTTATGTCATTGGAGAAACCATAGAGTGTTGTACCAATTTCCCTACTTTTATTAGCTTGGAATTCCAAAGGAACTTCTCGCTTATTTTTTTTTACTGTACCCACATACGTGAGGTGGCGTTTTTGCAACTCTGTGACTAACTCTATTGAAGAAAAATAGTTGTCAGCAGTAATATTTCGGTTAGAGCCCTCTATTGGTTTGGATAGTCGAATGACACATTGAGCAGGTTTGGAAAGCTTCAGTTCTTCTTCTGAAAGTCCAACACCATCCGAATCTTTCCCTGAGTATATATATCCATTATATAAATACGAGCTCTTAGCATATGTCATGCACATTACTTTTATTTCGTATTTCGCAGGTATACTGGGCATGTAAATTCGAAAACCACAGTGATCTCTAAATAGAAGTAGCACCTCATCCATAGTTACACAATCTATCAACGTGTATAGCATCTGGCAATTAGTCACAAAATAATTAAAATATTTGAAATAGCCGCTGTTTTATCAGTTTTCTTTCGCTCTTCGCGATCCATGCTATTGTCGAATCTAAGACACGACAAAAGTATTTCAAATCTTTTTAAAGACATCGTCATTCTGAATATTGGCCGAACCAAAACATCTTTAGAAAACAGTTGAAGCATATCTTCATGAGAAGATTTTATAATTGAAGATAGCATTAAAAGCCCAAGCAAAGCCTTCAACTCAACTGTAATAGTGCTTTTGTAGTTTGATGTATTAGTCGAATCAGATAATTTTTTTCTCAGTATAATAATTTTTTGGTTTGTCCATGTTACAATTTGTTCCAACATTTCATCAGTAATCAACAACTTCCAAATATCTGATTTAGAAGGGCTATTTCCCAGAGTCCTGCTTACCGCTGTTAGGCCTCGTAATTCTCTGACAATGCTGTGTTCGTGTCCTTGTATTTCTCGAAGGCTCCGTTTCCTGCCATTGAAACCCATTTTTTCCTTTGAATATGTTCACATCCCCTTCTACTTGTAAAAAGTCGGTTCTGGATTGTAAATAATTCGACGGTTCATCTAATTCCAAAAGTTCGTGATCTGAATTCGATTCTTCGCTGCCAGAGGATTCACTTTTCCGAATTACATAGTCGGGATCTTCATCCGAATCATCTATAACATCTCTCATGTCCTCGTCACTCCCTTGCTCTGATAAATATAAATCTTGATCGTCTGCAAGTAGTAATCTTTGTATATTCTTTTTAAAATCTGGGTCAGCTAGATTTACTTTTTTATTACGGCTAGTTCCGCTAGGGCCTGCTCCTATCCATTATTACTACAAAATTAAAAATTTTTAGAGTAATTATGTTTATTATACAAAAAATATGAAATACCTTATTGTTTATCAGTACACAATCCGTAACAAGTGGCCTCCTAGACCTATCATAAAAACACTTCAATTCGAAACACCTGGCTTACTAGATCTACACGTTTTGAAAACTACTGTTACTACAACGTAAACACTAAAGCGATCGCTACGATACTGCAGAACTATGCTTGTTCTACACTATTAAGAAGGTATTTAAAAGGACAGTGCATGTGGCCTACATTGTTGCCGCCATTAGCAGACTATCCTTTCGCTGTGGTCCGTTAGACCAATGTTTCGGGTTAAGGGTAATAATGATCATTATTTTTGTCTTCTAGCAATTTAGTTTATTTAGGCCGTATTTGTTACATGCTTCTACAACTTTCAATCACCCTTTGAAGCCCCTGTGCAGTATCTGCTAGCAACACTTTATCATCTGCATATCTAATATTGTTTATAAGTTGGCCATTTATAGCAATCCCATCTTATGATTTGTACAAGGCCTCTCTAAAGATGTTTTCAGAGTATATGTTAAATAATGCCGGTGACAATATGCAACCCGGTCTAAGTCCTTTTTTGACTGTGAAGATCTCGGACAGTTCATTTTCTAATCGTACTGTTGCTTTTTGTCGGAGACATAAGTTTGAGATCAGTCTTATATCCTTACCATCGAGTCCTGATGTTTTTAGGATATCGATTAGTTTCCCATGTGGGACTTTATCAAATCCCTTTTAGGGTGAAATACGTATAAGCGGATACACAGACGCACTATACAGGAAATCAAATCTTAACTGTCTTTTCTTTTTATTCCGATTTACTCTTTATGAGTACGAGAAGCCAATTCGCTTAAGATTTTTGCTTAGTTGAGGAGATATGTGGAATGCAATTTTAGATTCTCCATGTCTCTAATAACATCTTTATCTGTTTTGCCTTGCAATTCTTAAAAGGCACAGATTAAAGCAGGAATCTTAATTTGGTTTCGAAGATTAGTTTACGGATTTAAACATTTTACCATTTCTGGCAAAACTTGGCCGACTCTGTTTTATCAACCAGTTTGGTGATTAGGGACCAATAGCTTTGATCAGATTTCAATAAAACGAAAAATTTCAGTAAATACTATTGAGTATTATTTCAAAATATTATCGATAAAAATAGTACTCACTCAGGTACATTTCATTAACACTAAGATAGGTACATGTAGGTACTTTAATACTTTGGTAGAGATGTAAAATATTAAAATTATTGTTAGTTTTTACCGTTTAAAATAAAAATACTTTGGAACCAGCTGATAACGTGGTGTGTTATATCGTTACCAGGGCCGAACCTCTGTTTCGTGTTTTATTGTTAGATAAAATGAACTTCCGTCAATTAATGGTCGAATTCATTAAAATATTATGTTTATATGGGATTAAATGATGATTGTAATAAAAGTAACATTACATTTTTAATTTAAAATTGACATTTCGATTTTCAGTCCGGAAATCGTTCTCAAAAAAAATATTTTAAAAACTTCTGCCAAAATGTAAAACCAACAAATTTTTAGTAGATTGTTTTTTCAAAATTGATGGTTGGTTGACTTTCTTGGCCTTGATCGTATGGACAATAGCCTGTTTTTGATTGAAAAAATCTGAGGGTGGTGTTTCTACCCTCTAAATAAAAAATTCGGACTGTTTTGTTACTCCGCGCAGGAAATGGCTAGGCTGGCTAAACTGCTAGAGAATGTTTTATGAATACATAGGACACGTAATAAATGTGGATAAGAATAACTAAATACCCAAATAACTCGCGGAGTAAATGAGGACACGGAAGAGGTACTGTCGCTATATCATTAGATGAAGATTTCATAAACACAACATAAAGTTTATTGTTGTATGCACATACACAACAATAATTACGTGCAAAACCAAACATACCATTATACGCACACGTAAATTATGCTCTAATGACCAAACGCTGCACCACAATTGACTCAACATACGGTAAGATCTGTGCTACGACTACTGTACTATACCAATATTATGCTTTACTAGATGTGATAGATGATGCACGGTAGAAGGAGAAAAAGGCGTGCCTGTAAAATGATATAAGAGCTAAAAAAAATTAAATGGTTATAGCCTTGGCACGATCTCGACGCTCTGTCGTACCTTTCAGCAACGCTTATGCAAAAGGAAAAACCCATCAATGAGTTCTTTTTAGAGTCTAAAAATAAAACTAAAAAGGTAAAGAGAAAAAAAGATACCCCAGTCGCCAGCTCTGTGTCTGTAAGTTGGTCTCAATTACCCAAATAAGAATTCTACTTGAAAACCTTCAACGCCGTAAGGCACTCTTGGTAGAATTTACTATGCTATCGCTATGTGCTAGCCATAATGTTCGTCTTCACCTAAATACAAGATCCCTGGGTATACCAGAGCAAATACACATTATATGTTTACATTACGGAATGTGTTAATCATACGGCTTTCGTAGAAGAAAAACCTAATACGTAGGTCGTCGAGAAAGTAAAGAACAATTGCGCGTCACCCGTGGCGCCGATCTACCACCGCCGCAATTTTTTGCGCTCCAGTTACCTCTGTCTATCGCATCGATGTAAGCCCATCCTGCTTACTGTGTGGTCACGCGTCTTTGTTCTACAATATTTTGAAATAACGGTGCCCACTGAAAATCCCGCCAAATTTGACGTACGTAGTGTGATTCAGTTTTTAAATGTAAGAATTTAATTCACGTAAAGCTTATATCTATGGCTGAAAAAATAAATTGAGAAGCTTTTAAAGACTTAAATATGCAATATGGAGTAAAAGACGTGGCATTTTGTCGACGGTGTTCGTGATTCACGATAAATCCAATGCTTCGGCAAGAACTTAGCAAGGATTTTAACGTTTATAATAAGAAATTTTTAACCAGCACCTGCTGATTGTCATTTGTTCCCGAAACGAAAGGAATTCTTGCGTGAAAAGGAGTGTGGACACGACGAAGAGCTCAAAGGTGAATTGAATTCCTGTTTGGCCTACAACACCGGCATCGAAAAACTGATTCCACAATACAATAAATACCTTGACAATCAAGGCAACTGCATTGAAAAGTAATAGTACTGTGACTTTGTAAATAAATTTTGTGGTGATGTCTTATGTTTTTAATTTTTTCTTCCGAAACGTTCTTTACTTTCGGGACGACCTGTGTATTAAAGGTGTTAAAAAATAAAGGCGAGTCATTAAAAAAAAAAGTCTAATACAAGATGTTTCGTTTTCAAGGATTTTGACATCAGCAAAATTCTTTCTGTGATTCTGAGTGTGAACATGGTTAGCTAATGAACATTTATCATGATAAAGTCTACAATCACTTTTATGAGTAGTGATGCGGTCTTTGAGACGTCTAGAAGTTTGATCAATATATTTACTGTTACAATCATTACAAGGAATGCTATAAACTACATCTGATATCTGATTATGTTAGTATGTATTACATTTATTGAAGTGTTTAATGTTTTCAATGGTGTATTATACAGAAGTCCCGTTAAGAGAATTGGTGGATATGAATTATCTGTAAACAAATCATAAAGTAATTTGAGATTTTTCTGGTGAAATAACTTATCTGAAATTTTTGGAATTCCATTTTTCATTTGTTTTACCAAACTAACTTTAGTAGAATATTTATGGTAGGACATGTATTAGATATATCTACCTGAACTCATTGATTTTATATAACAATCTACTGTAATGCTACGTCAAAGACAAAGGGTTTAAAAGCGAAGCGATTTTAGAAGTTCAAAAATTATTTCATAAATTCAAATTTGTAAAAGTCACAATCTATTTGGTTCTAATCAACAAAAATTAATGTTTTTTTTTTAATTTGGGGTACCTACCTCATGGCATAGATTGGAAAAATGTATTACATTGCAATGTAAAAACATTGCAAATATATTTTACATAAATTAATTGTTATAAACTTTATATAATTATAAATAAAAATTATGGAAGGAATCTATATATATATATATATATATATATATATATATATATATATATATTATTAGCTCTAGGTTTAATATATATATATATATATATATATATATATATATATATATATATTAAACCTAGAGCTAATAATAATACTATTATAAAAATTAATATTAAACGCACCAGTCTTCCGGGCTCAACCGCGGTGATTTCCATTGGGCCGAGCTTTCGACATCCTCTCTGATGTCTTCTTCAGGACTTTCGAGGTCTCAGTCTACTGAGCCCCCAGACACTACTAATCACTATTCACTTTACTTCCACTAGTAGTGTTCAACCCGGAAGACTGGTGAGTTTAATATTAATTTTTATAATATTATTAATCTTAGCTCTAGGTTTAATTGTACTAACTGCAGAAATCTTTCCGAACATAATATTATATATATATATATATATATATATATATATATATATATTTATATATATATATATTTATATATATATATATTTATATATATATATATATATATATATATATATATATATATATTTATATATATATATATATATTTATATATATATATATATATATATATATATATATATATATATATATATATATATATATATATATATATGTTACAGTCAATGTGATAAGTCCGGTCTGTATTAATAATAATCGGTAAATATTATTAATAACCTTAGCATTTGGTCAATGTGATTAATAATGCGTTTATAATTAGATTAACCGGTTATTATTAATACTATCCTAGCAGCTCTGGTAAATGTAATATAATTGCATTTTGGGCTTTGCTACTGTTTATTTATGAAACTTGGTAATAATGTTAAACACTTAAACAGAACTTATCAATCAAAAAACCTAACTAGACATGTAATAAGTAAAAACAGACTCGAATTTGGTAATAAAGTTAAACACCTTAACATAATTTATCAATCAAAAAAAAACCTAACTAGACTTGTATTTGGTAACAAACAAGTAAAAATAGACTTGTATTTGGTAACAAAGTTAAAACACTTAAACAATATTTATCAATAAAAAAACCTAACTAGACATGTAATAAGTAAAAACAGTTAAAACACTTAAGGGGAAAGGCGGAAAATGTCTCCTGTCAAAATGTTAAATGTGTTTTAAATGTATTAATTTTTTTGGAATCCTGAGAAAACTAATAAGTATTTTCAATAAATTTAAATGCAGAATGAAATATTATGTTATTACCGAGGGTCTCAAGTCCATCAGACTAAATAAAAGTTTCTTTTGAATGAAATATTTGCAATTAAAAATAACTGTAACTTATTAAAATAAACATAGAAGTTTTTAGGGACTTCCCTCGGTAGTCTTTCATTTTGCCTAAATTTTTCAAAAATATTTATTAGTTTTCTTAAGATTCTAAACAAAATAAATATATTTAAAGCACATTGAACTATTTGTCAGGCGATATTTTGCGCCTATGCCCTTAAACAAAATTATCAATCAAAAATCCTAACTAGACATGTAATAAGTATTAACAAACTCGTATTTTGGCAACACATTTAGACAGTTAAACAGAACTTATCATCAAAAAACCCAACAATACTAAATTTGCAATCAAGATGCAGTAGAAATTAACAATGTATAAACAATGTCAACTAGACATAAGTAAAAATAAACTCGTATTTTCATAATAGATTTATGTCTAGTTGCACCAACAAATCTTGAGTTCCAGCATAGCCCAGATCAGCTTATAGATAGAGCCATCTCACTTACCTTGCACCATAATTTTTATCGATCCATTGCACGTAGCAATCCATTGTGACAAATTGAAAATTGATCTAAAACTCAATGGTGTAACGCGTATGTTTCGTAAGCTGAGCTTAAGGCACGTCTTAAGATTAAGATCTGTTGGTGCAACCAAGCCTAAAAAACTTATCAATCAAACAGAACTTATTAATCAAAAAATCTAACCAAACAAGTATTAAGTACAAACAGACTCGTATCAGTCAATAAAGTTATACATTTAAACATTCATTTATCAATCAAAAATGCCAACTAGACATCTAATAAGTAAAAAAACTCGTTATGGTAACAAAGGTTAACACTTAAACAAAATTTATCAATTAAAAATCCCAACTAGACATATATTAAATTAAAACAAACTCGTATTAGGTAATAAATTTAAACATATAAACATAATTTATCACTCAAAAATCCCAACTAGACATGCAATAAGTAAAAACAAACTCGTATAAATTACTTGTTTTTGCAGGGCAGGTTCTTGTGGCACTTAGAATGACACAGAACACTTGCTTTTTTATATTTGCAGCGATTTGAGTTGCATTGGCCACTACAATTGTAGTAACGGAATCCTTGACCTCATAAATTCGAATCTTTACGGGCGCATTCTCTGAGACTTATTTCAGTAGCAGGCACATCATTGACTGAAATAAGTGTTTCCTTGCAGGTGGTAAATTCGTTTCTTGCATAAAGTTGGTTTAAAGTACCATGCTTGGTGCCTAGCTTATACAGCCTTTCATCTTTAACAGAAATAATAATGGCAATAGTATTTTGGCTATCGGCCTTGGCTATATCAACTTCTGGAATTCGCACTCTAACACTTTTAATTACTTTTGCAACAGGTGCCTGCAATCTATCATTAGAATGCTTTAACATTCTGTCAGCTTGTTTTATAAGTGACTGTTTAGCAAGATCTCGAATCTCTTGAATTTTCTTTGAAGTTTTCTCAACTTCAGTGTCATCTTCTTTGTGTCCTTCATTTTATTCAACTCCAATTGTCTTGTCTTCCCCATTGTCATTGTCTTCCCCATTGGCAGCAACTATTGCACATTCATTATATTCTACTGGGCTGTTAGCGTTACCGGGATATTCAACATTCGCTAATTGTGAATCCTCGGTTGTACTGTTAACATCCAAATTACCACAGTGCTTTGCTCCATCATCAGCATCATCGGACTCATTTGCTAATATTGCTTCTAAATCTTCTTCGCTTCTAATTTTAGTTAAAGTACCAGCAGGTAAAGATGTTTTTAATCCTACTTTAGCCTTACAACAGAATAGTGCTTCGTATGGACTACAGCTAATGCCGGAATGGTAAGCTCTGTTTTTCATAAATTGGATGAACTTTATGCCTTCCGACCAGTGACTCGTTTTGTTTGTTTCCAGCCATGTGGCCAACATTTTTTCGATATCTTGGTTCATTCTCTCTGCCGAACCTTGCGACTGGCCGTGTCTGGGTTTTCCGTGGACAATTTTCAGTGCGTCCCAATACTGCAGACGCCTTCAATAATCTTATTTGCGAATTCTCGACCATTATCACTGTGTAAAATGTGTGGAGCTCCAAATATGGTAAACACTTCCAACAAATGGTACTCAACTTCTTCGGCACGATTGGTTTTTAATGCTCTGAGCTGGACAAATTTGGTAAGATGGTCTTGATAGACCATAATAAATTTATAGTCACCATCCGCTTGTGACTGCATATCAATAAGATCGACTTGACATCTCGAATTAAATGCACTACTTAAAATTGGCTTTACAACGAGTCCTTTTTTTGGAATACTCATTTTCTTTTGACACGGTACACAAAGATTTTGCTACACGGTACGCAAGTGTTTTGTGAGAAGTCTACTATTTTTATTTATAATTATACAAAGTTTATAACAATTGATTTATTTAAAATGTATTTGTAACGTTTTTTAGCCAAAAAAAGTAATTGTAAAAATGATAAGCATAATTAAGAAAAAAACATATTCTCTAGATTTGACTTTCAAATAAAAAAAATATATTTTTTTTAATTTATTTTTAAAGGATAATATTTATAATTATAATTCCTGAATATTTAAGTTTCCTATCTTTTCATATCCTTTTCTACTAAGAATAATAAGATAAAAGTAAATTTTTTCAAAATAAATTAACAAATTAACCAATTGAATTTTTATAATCAATACAAGTCAAACAAAAAAAACATTAATTTTCGTTGATTACAACCAGAGATATTGCGACTTTTATTTTGAATTTTTGAAATAAGTTTTTAAACTAGTAAAGCCAAGTCTCGGATTCTGAGGCCATTGAATTTTGTTTTAAAATTCGTAAAAAAATGTAAAATGTAAAAAAATTTTGAATAAAAAAAATTAACTTCCTATATGTTACTGTGTTGGAGTTATTACGCTTCTTGGCGTAAATTCTATTAAATTTTAATAACTAAATACATGTGATACTGCCCCTATTATCACGCAAAATTAAATGTTTTTGTGTTAAATTAAACGTTAAAACAAACTCTTATTTTAAAGGATTTTTTATACTTTTTCATTAAAATTGTGTCACTTTTCCATATAATTTGCCGGTCTTCACCTTTAGTATTTAAAGTTAAATAGCGATCTTACATTATTTATATAATGTAAAAACTGATATTTGATCTTTTGCATATTTTGTTTGTTTACGTATTGTATTTACCAAACGTATCAAAAGCCGTTGTTAGATACCCGAATCAACTAATGTCACGAAAAAGGCTTTTTATTTGTTAATTTCTCTGATCTAATAAATGTATGAACGATTTAGCAAAAAATTTATGCAAATGTACAATCTGATTTAACTGAATGTGAATGATAAAATTATCCGATATTACAGGAGTGGCCTCGTAAATTTTAACACTTGGTTTTGAAAACACTTTATAAATTAAATACAAAATATATTAACATATTTCTAGCATATTAGGTTTTTTATCTTTGTTCGCAAAGGCTATATTTACACATTTTTCGATGTAACACCAAATGTATGTATGTTTTATCTATAGTTATTCTATTAAAAATTTTATTTTAAAGTTTAAGGAGACGATACAATAAAGGTCATAAAGGATCTTAAAAGGCATGATTGTGTTACCAAAAGAAAATCTATTCGAAGGAACATTCCCTCAACTTGTAGCCGTTTTAGCAGGTATAACAAAATATTTTATAAGCATAACTTAAATTTTTTGTTGTTGACAAATTTTGTTGTGGACCGTTTTTCTTGGACGTGCTAAAATAAGAATAAAATATTATTAGACAATTAAGTGACTATAGTCCATTTCCATCATATTGATAGCACATTATATATGCAAATCCCTAAACTGTTAATACGGGTGACTCAATGAAAAATAAATATTTGTCAACAAGTTTACAGAAGTATATAGGAAAACAATTTTAAATTGAGTATGACCACCAGGTATAAAGGTTGAAGCAGAATAGAATACAATAGTTTTGAGGGTTACTACTCTCTAAATAAAGTTGCCAGTGTCGGAGTGATGGAGATTAACAGGTACTAATGAATTTGCAAGAAATGTAAGATGTTTATTTTATTGGTTATATATAAAATAATTACATACAGCAGTAAGATAATAGCAACAGAGATGGAATGCCTGCGAAGATGCTGCAGAGTAACAAGAATGGATAGGAGAAGTAATGACGAAATAAAGCAAAGAACATCAATAGAAACAGACATACTAACATATATAGAACAAAAAAGACTAAAGTGGTATGGACATGTAAGAAGAGCTAGCGACAGCAGATGGATAAAGAGAATAACCGAATGGAGCCCCATAGGAAGGAGGAAAAGAGGACGACCCCGAAAATCCTGGAGAAACGAAGTAGACGACGCCATGAGTAAGAGAGGACTAAACGATGGAGAATGGAACAACAGAGAGAGATGGAAACGGTTGAGCGAGGGAAAGCAGTGAATACTGTAGAATCCCTAAATATATATATATAAAATAATTTGTGGCCGTAACAGGGGCCGATTTGTAAAAAAATAAATATTATTTTAATCAAATTCTATTTCAGATTCACTGCTTTCTTCAGAATCTAAGGAATCTTCAACTCCAATGTTAATTATTACCGGTTCCAGCATTGCATCAGTCATATTATCCAAATTCCACATTTTATTTTCTTCCTTGTGAGCATGACTAACAGCATTTTTAAAATTTTCTGGAGTTACTTTTGATAAGGAATGTTCTAATAATTGTTGTAAGTCTTCTAATTTAAAAGTTTTGTTGTTGCGTCCGACTTCACCCTTTACTTGAGACCATATATTTTCTATCGGATTCAGATCACAGTGGTATGGGGGTAAACGTAAAATAATTACATCACGGTTTAATGCCATTTCATCAATTATATATTTTTTAGAAGCTGCTTTATGTTACCTTACAATAGGTAATAATTCCTTTTTTGTCGAATTCTCCTTGTACTGAATTGCGTGTTTATTCAACCATTCGATTATCTCTCCTTTTTTCCATGCCGTTGTTGGCAATTTTTCTGCTAGTCTTGAATGGTAACTAGCATTATCCATGACTATAACAGAATTTTTTGGAATTAAATCCAACATTTGCTGAAAATATTCTACAAAAACGTCAGCAGTCATTTCCTCGTGGTAATCTTTGGTTGATTTTGAGGCAAAACTTAATAATCCACCATTGACAAAACCGTATTCGTTTCCAATATGGGTTATTAGGAGTCTGCGTCCTTTTCCAACGGGAATGTTGTTTATTCCAGCAGATACACCTTCGATGAATGCCTGACGGGAACTTTTCACATTTGTATGAACCCATAGATATGGTACAGTATGACCTTTATTTAGCCAAGTCTCGTCCAAATAAAAAATTGTTTTCCCTTCTTCTCGGTACTTTTTAATAGTTCTTAGATAATCTCGTCTCCAACATACAATGTAACTTTTTCATTTAAAACGAATTTTCTTCTATTCTTTTGCCAACGAAATCCCATCTCTCTCAATAGTCCCCATAATTTCTTGTTGCTTATTGTCCAATATCAAATCTTTAGAATTCATATCCGAAATTGGACAGTATAATTTTATCACCCAGTAGACCGAATGAATCTATTTGTTATTAAATACACACACGTAGTTAATTAGGTTACATACACATTTGGTCAATTATCAATAATATAATTTGGACATCAGTCAAAAGTGCTGACAAAGTTAAACAATTTACATAAATTAAATACACATGTCACGCGAGGTCCGCGAAAATATTGACCCAATTAAAGTTTATATAAAACTACTATCTCTTGCCTAGAGAAGCATTCAATCAATATTCACTCAACGAACTTGATAGTCTTCAACGATCAACTTCATCAGTCTCTACTCAAAGTAATCCCGGGTCTACACCCATAGTGTACGTCTCTACAATAAACTCTGCTACTATTATTTGGTGTTTCCATTACAACTGAACGAACATCTTCACTGAGCCAACGAAGGGGATTTGTTCATGGTCCTATCGAGAAACAGAATACTTCAAGGAAGTTTGAGAGAGCCTATACAGTCCACGCCAGCAATACCTTCAGTAGCAGAGAGAGACCACTAGACCCGGGAGAACGAGACCAGTACCAAAGCCGAGAGCCATACTAGAGCCGAGAGCAGTACCAAAGCCGAGAGCCATAAGTAGATAGATAGAGTTCCTTCTGGAGCGGAAGTGACGTCACACGTCGATCGTCAAGCGTACGTATCCTCATGGGTCAAGGCCACGCCCCCCTCGTGACGTAGGAACGAGTCTAGGGTCTCGAGGCCACGCCCCTCGACCAATGGTGACGTAGGAACGTACCTCGTGTCTCTAGACCACGCCCCTCGGCCAATGGTGGCGTAGGAACGTCCCCCCATGTCTTGCTGACCAATGGTGGACGTCCTCGTGACGTCGGAACGTGTCGTCGACCAATGGCAGCATAGCAGCGTTAGTGGTGGGAATAGCAACACCCCCAGCGACCAATGACAGCTCAGAATTTGAATAAACATCATAGAAATGGCGGTATAGCGATGAGGGACCAATGGTGACATAGTAACGCCCTCCTCGTGACGTCGGAACGTGTCGTCGACCAATGACAGCATAGCAGCGTCAGTGGTGGGAATATCAGGCCAATGGTGGCATAGTAACGCCCTCCTCGTGACGTCGGAACGTGTCGTCGACCAATGACAGCATAGCAGCGTCAGTGGTGGGAATAGCAGGCCAATGGTGGCATAGGAACGTCCCCCAATGTCTTGCTGACCAATGGAGGACGTCCTCGTGACGTCGGAACGTGTCGTCGACCAATGACAGCATAGCAGCGTCAGTGGTGGGAATAGCAGGCCAATGGTGGCATAGGAACGTCCCCCAATGTCTTGCTGACCAATGGTGGACGTCCTCGTGACGTCGGAACGTGTCGTTGACCAATGGCAGCCATAGCAGCGTCAGTGGTGGGAATAGCAACACCCCCAGCGACCAATGACAGCTTAGAATTTGAATAAACAACATAGAAATGGCGGTATAGCGATGAGGGACCAATGGTGACATAGTAACACCCTCCTCGTGACGTTAGAACGTTTTCCTCGACCAATGATGCCACAGAAACGTGTCCTCGACCAATGGTGGACATCCTCGTGACGTTGGAGGCCAATGGTGTGCATCAACGGCTAATGAGAAAGACGTGCATCGACTAATGGTGGAGTCGTACCACAATATTAACGAAAAGACGCCCCCAGTCCCCCCCATTCCCCCGAAAAGACGCCCCCAGTCCCCCCATTCCTCCCGAAAAGACGCCCCCCCAATAATATCGAAGCTACACATCCAACGTAACCAATGAGAACGATGTTCAATCGCTGGTCGGTGACTGCGTTCTATGAATTGACAAAGAGAAGAAGACGAATGACAGACAAAGAGAGCCATTTTTCCTCGTATTTTTTGTAATTAAAACCTACAGCCATTAGCGTAAAACTTCTAAATTTTTTCAATTTATATTTTACGAGTTACCTCGTATATATTTTATCGATTACCATAATAACAAAAATTCGTTTATTTTTCAATTTATACTTTACATGATCAGTTGAAATCTTTATAAAATAGATCTTGTTACTGAGAATAATGACATCATCGGATACGCCGGCTATTAAAAATTTCTCACGCGATCACGATATATAGCCGGAAACACGTGCACATTCCAATTCGATTATTTAATGTAAGATAAAATATATTCTCTCATGGAGGCAGGAAGTTAATAATTAAGCCCGGCATGTGATGCATAAATGAATAGTCTTACGAAATATTGCGCAACATAGTTTTAGCGTGGGAGAGGTAAGAAGATATAATTAAACGTGTTCATGTTCACAGCGTTATTTCGTAAAACGTAGTCATTACAACATGAACAGTGTGGAAGTAAGAGCCAAAAGTGAAATGATGCTGCTTAATACTTTGTATAATTTTGAGCATTTAAAAGTATTAGTTGGATTAAGTTCAGCTCGATCATTTGGACCGGGTGTTAAATTAAGCAGCGAGAATAATGAGATATCGTTCGGTATATGTGATTGGATCCAATTCATCGATGAACTTAATCGTAAATATAATCAGTTTTTCCTGATGCCTCTGCAATGCTATTGTGAAGATGAACCTCCAGAATGTTGTGAATTGTTAGCAATTGAAACTCAAGCGACAGATCAACTTAAATGGCTCAATGTTAAGAAACTTGGTGTTACTTTGCAGATATTTGAAAAAGATGTTAAAAATCTTATTGAAGGAAATGAAAAGTTAATTTTACCACGCATTCGTTTTCTCGAAGGACTGAGATTTTTAGATTACTATTGTAATGCGTTAAAAATTGCTACTTCATTCAAAAACGATTTACAACCAATAGACATTTTATATTCATTTTGTGAGGCTTCTTGTGATACTAGTATTGTAAGTTTAGCATTAAGGGAATATTTGTATTATTATAAGGAAGATACAATTAGTGAATTAAATAGCAGTATTTTTGAATAAAGAATTAAAACATTTATTTCTATTTATTATACCAGGGTAGTGGGGGTGACTAAGAATATTATTTATATTGGCTTTTGGAGCGAAAGACATTTATTTCATCGATGACTTCCATACGGTGTAGATTAGAAGAGTTGTACGAAAAAATACAAAAGTTAAAAGCCGATATACAGTGGTACGAAGATAGAACTGCAATTGAAAAACGATTTGCAGAGTTTAATTTGTCAGAAAGAAAGTTACCAAAAACAACACAATACCCGTTAAAAAGAATTCAACCGACAAGATGCCTCCACTAACAACCTCATTCATCATCCTTACAGCTATTGTTAACAATGTCCTTTATACAAACGTTCCAAACAACGTTAAGAACCAGGCGATATGTTTTAATGATGAAAAAACTGATTGTAATCGACCGAACTGGACTCTAATGGATCATGAAGTGGTGAATTATGGACAGCTTCCAGTATTTTTCAAAGCGATACCAAAATCAGGAGGAGCATTCTATAAGATCAAGCTAATATCCCCAAATAACACCGAAAGTGATTCAAAATGGTACAAAACTAATAATGATGACATCGATCAATATGGTTTATCGATTATACTCTTAAGTATTATATTCGTAATAAATGCCTTTATAGCGATTAATATCATTAAAAAATTTCTTGTAAATCGTAAATGCGAATCATCTTGCATTAAAATAAATATGTAAAACTGTTAAAATAAAACTAAAATAAAACTTTTAATCTTTTATTTAAAAAAATCCAATTTATATAGGTAATATTTTGTTACACAGCCATTGACGGAGGTGATCCACATTTATCGAGGAGCAGGAAAATAGTCCAGTAGCGTGGCAGTTGTATTCATGTGGAGCAAAGCCTCCAGTGGAGTATGGAGAATCATCAAACTTGCAAACATCAATAATTATGGGACAGACGTCAAGCATATAACATTTGTATCTTAAAAATTCTGCTTGTTGTTCTCCGCGAACGTAGATGTAGTCAGCTGCATACAACAACTTAGATTCCAGTATTTTATTTATTTTTGAATATTTAACATCTCCATTAGAATACCGAAGACCATGCACGTTTTTCTCCAAGTACACAGCAGTCTTCTTATCTTGATTACTTAATGTAGCAAACGGTTGTGGAGGTTTAAATATATAATGGCAATGTTTAAAGCCAATTTCAATGCTAAGTTCTTTGGGAACAAACCACCCATCTACGGTGAATCCTTGAATGTCAACTAATGCGATCCTCATGATGGCTGATAGTATACTGAATTGGATATGATTGAATAAGTCAAGTTAAATGATATTTTTGATAACTTCAGTTAGAGGAAAGTATTCGAGTAGACTGTCGTGGACAATTAAACAGTACGCTCGAGTGCCTGCAGGAAAACCTTCATCTGCTTCGATTTCCAACTTAATATCAACGGTTCCCGATCTAAATGACGTATCATCCTGTTTGGAGCAGTCGAAAGTAAACAAAGCATATTTTTTAAAAGCATTATAATCCAAGATTGGATGTTTTGTTGACGAATGAGTATAACTGGGAAAGAATTGGGTATAGTTGTAGTGAGCTATAGCATAATCATTTTTCGCAAAATCCAATTGCATTCTCTCGTTAGGCCAATATTCACCATTAATAACCACTCGTACGCTGGACACCTTAATGTTATCGAATAACGTTGGATTGGCGTGAATGTCATCTCGTTTAGAAGTTTGAAAAGCTACAATGACATAGCGTGGACGTTCAACAGCTGAAGTTGTCTTTACACTCCATATCTCACGTCGGGATCCAGCCGTAAGTGAAGGTAGTTCATTAAGTTCCCATTTACGGAAAGGTATGGTTATCGGCGTATTATTCTTAATCGGAGTCATTAGGTCAATTTTCACATCGTCATTCGGAAAGACATGTTTGACCTTCAGTTCCATGCTGGTAACAGTTAAAGACACTGTTGTTGTTGTTGTGGCATTAGGTTCTTCCACTAAAATACTGTCTCTATCATTACGTGCTCGAACAAATCGAAACACTTGACGACCATAGGTTAATTTATTGTAATCGTTGAAAATGTTGAAAATATGTTTTATCGGAATCAGTAAACTAAAGCTGTCTCCCGATAAATGTGGATTATTGGGATAGTTCCATCCTGCCGTACTGAGATACTTGGAATCGTCAGGAGTGTAACACAACAAACTGCGAATAGTGCTAACTACACCAGGATCTCGAACTATTTCCATGTCGTGTGAACTTTGGATGTATGTACATGTATCAAACAAGAAGGCTCCAGCATTCGGTGCAAGAGAAACAGTTCCAGTACCCACTTTCTTTATACTTCCTTTAATTTCCAAAAGTGTTTCGTGTATGGCAAAAAATGCATCTGATTGATTGATGATAAACTCGACAACGTCGCTATTATTAAATGACTTGATGTAAGGTGTATATGTACGAAATTCTTCTTTTCTAATAGTATCGTCGAACTGAGGTTTCTGGTACAGATCTAAAATAGGTGGTTGAGGTTCCTGAACCTGTCGTCGAATGTATTGACGTTTTGACATCTTTTAGCTGTAATCCAATGGAAACGAGAAAGGCTTTATTGACAGCAGACACGTCACGTCGCTTGTAAGATTTGCGTGAGACTAATGGATATTGATGCGTAGAGCTTTGTTTTATAATTAAACCCATCTATATCGTTTCCTTAAAATCCAAATGAAGTGTACTTTTCTCTCCTCTAAAGTTGACTGGTCTTAAATCTTGATCGAGTACGCTAACGGTAATGTTGGCAATTTCACGTATGCTATTGCTTACTGGTATGTATATAGGATTATGAGGACGTTCGTCAATAGAGAAACCAGGATCAACACTTATCGGAAAATGTAGAACGGTGTGCGCAGGTCTGTCCTCGTAAAAGGCTCCTTCGGTAATGTTGCATTCAAAAAGTAGGCTCGATACTTTTATAATGTTTACAGGTTGGTCCGAAGAATGCATTTTTCCTGGCACCAATATTCTGTTTGATGAGAAACCCAATATTTTGCCGAGACTGTCATCTTTCTCGAAAGTAACAGCATGATCTTGACTAAAGATTTCACACTTGAGCGTATTGTTGTTGGGTCTTAAGATGAACTCATTATCTCGAATCGAATTATATTTATCGATTAATGCGTTATAAATATACGTTTCGATATCGGTAATTTCATAAGATCCAGACGGAATATCGATGCTACACAACTTTTTTCGATCATTTTTCTCGTAGTAGTAAAACTTTTCGCCATCGATGTTTGGAATCGAATTAAATGTATGAAATCCCAACACTGCTACATAATACTGTCGGTTAGGGTCAAGCACAAGAGGTACTTGAGGAGTAAACGAAAACTCGTTGGAAGTACTTGTCAAGGTCAACAATCGAGACATGACTGATACATTTGAATAGGTGTATGAAATTAAATAGCAAAATATGTTAAAAATTCCTTTATTTATTCTTATACTGTTACAAATTTTTCTCATAATATGACACATTACAAAATACACATCTACTTTCCATATACATGCCGCAAACATCACTCCATTCATGTCTATCATAGTCTTTCTTGCAGGGTAAATAATCTTCTAGTGCGCGACGAATATCTTGAGGTAGTTCATACCAAACAACGCTCGTTATATTTTTCATAAAAATGCAAATGGCACTTCTCAATATATCGTTAGATGGTTCCATTGTAGAGAAACTTTAAACAAAGATGTCCACAGTTAATTTGGTTATAACTTTGATATTGGTCGTTATTGTAGAAAATTCTTCCACCGTTCAAGTAGGATACTAGTTCTCGCGGTGGTTTCAAGCAACCATATGAATCAAAGTACTCTATATCGTTGTTTATCTTTCTGTAAGCTACCCAATGTGTACCGGGGTTTGTGGAAATGTCGAGATTAATAATAGCACATTCATGTTTACGAGGGCTACGTGGTAAATTATCTCGCATGAACACGCCGCGGAAATTTGAAATTTTAAGTAGTTTAACAAATCTATTTAAATCCACATTGGTTAAAGGCCTATTAGGTAGCTTCAGCGGAAGTTTTTTGTCTTTTTTAAATATAATCCAAAGCCACCTTTAGCGTTTTTTCGCAGGTATAATCCTTTGCCTAGATGTTCCATTGCATTGTTGTGACGTTTATCTTCTTCTAGTTTCTTTTGAGCATTCTTTGAATCGATAACAGTTTTCGCTATCGCGCTTGCGCCCCCAGCGAGGCTTCCGAGAGCTGATAGGCCTGCAAAGATTGGGATTAAAGGTAAAATCCCACCAGATTTTGGTTCAAATGGAATAATTCTTGGAACACGTACATTTTTCTTCCCACCTACATTCTTAACGGCTGTTCTAGCTGCTGCAAGTGCAAGTAGAGCGGATTTACGCAGATTTGGTGACGGAGGAGCACGTTTCAATGTTTTGATAATTGGCTGTAACACATGTCGCTTAAATGAACCAACACCTTTACCACGTTTCATACCCATACCCAGTTTTCGTTTAGCTTTCATTGCTGTAGTAGTTAACCAGGCAGCGGTTTTTTCACCCAAAGATGCGTCTTTTGCTTTAACTCGTTCCCACGCTTTATTTTCCAACACCCAATCTGCTTTATGTCGATCTTTCAATGAATTACTTTGGGAATATGCGAGATCGTGATCTCTCGCAGCTCGATCTAACGGATTTATCCCCGGATCTCCACGAGCTAGACGTTTCTGTAATTTAGTTCCAGGTCCTAGATATTGGTAACCAGGAGCATGCAATTCAAACGGTAGACTATTGATCAGAGAATTCAACACTCCTTCACCTTGAACGATCAACATTGAAATGAATCGCTTTTTGAAAAATGTCTTTATATAACCATGTGTACAAAATACATCTCAATCACAAGATGAAGGTCATTCAACAAGACAAGACACTAGCAGTGGAAAACTTGGATTTTGTCGACAACGTGACAAGAACCAGCAAACATGGTGCATTGCTACCACATTCATTTCGTGCTATCATATGTGGTCCAAGCGGATGTGGAAAAACTAATGTTATGTTGGCATTACTTTTTGACCTGAATGGCGCTAAATTCAAAAATGTTTACGTTTATTCAAAGTCGTTGTTTCAGCCCAAGTATCAATTTTTGAAGGAAGTGTTGGAGTCTGTGAAAGAAGTAGGTTATTTTCCATTTAAAGATAATGATGATGTTATAAGCCCAAGTAAAGCTAAACCAAACTCAATATTCATATTTGATGACGTATCAACGGATCCACAACAAACAATACGTGAATATTACTGTATGGGTAGACATAAAGACATTGATTGTGCATACCTATGTCAATCATACAGTCGAGCAGGCAAACAACTTTTACGTGATAATGCGAATCTTATTGTATTGTTTAAGCAAGATGAGCTCAATTTGAAACACGTCTTTGATGACCACGTATCACCTGATATGACATTTGAGCAATTTAAACAATTTTGTTCCGAATGTTGGAAGGACAAATACGGTACATTCGTCATTGTTAAGGATTTCGATATTTCTAACGGACGATATCGTAAAGGTTTCGACAAGTTTATAAAACTGTAGGTATGATCGAAAAACACGCATTGTATAACAATATGTCAGACAAAGAGGTAGCTGCGCGCACGCGTAAAGTTGCCGAACTAGCTCGTGTCATTCGCAAAAAGTATTTGGCATTAAAGTTAGGTAAAACAGAACAAGATGAGTCGCTAAATAAACTCTTTAAGCCCATAGCTAAACCTCTAACAGATATTGCGCAATCGTCAAAAACGTTGCATCATGCTATTAATAACAAGCTTAGACACGTTAAAAAAGAAGAGGTGAAAACGGAGGAAGAGATAAAAAAAGAAGCCAGAGATGATGATGTATTTTCCGATGCAGTATCAATCGATCAAGTTAACGAACATGACATATTTGATCCTAATAATGTTTCGAAAGAGGCTATTGATGAATATATCGAGCAATATCCTCCAATGAGCCATAAGTATATAAAAGAATTTTGGATGAAAGATAATAAAATTGATAAAAACTACGGACCTATTTACAATGATGAAATTGGCTGGATGTTGGGTAAACGACGAATAAACTTTAACAAAAACAAAGGTAGTATACAAGTCATCAGTGATGGTAGTGGGGAAGGAGGATGGGTGCCGGGAACGCCAGGTCTATACCAACTAATTTTCTATGATAACCCTGAAGATTATAATGATACAGATTTAAAGCACTATAAAAGTTTATTAAATAGTACAGAAGTTCATCTGGATTCCAAAGGTCGTCTTAAAGGTGCAACTGGGAAAAAATATCATCATATTATCAAACCGCTATTTAAACCTACCGATGAAACAACAAAGAAATCGCCACCGAAAACTCGATCTACTGCATTAAAGAGACAACCTTTCGAAGGTCTTGTTCGTTTAGCAAAAACGACTCGTTCATCATCGATGACAACGTCTCCTCGAACATCGTTATCTTCACCATCTAGCTCCAAAGGGTCAGGGCTCGTCGATAATTCTCATTTGATCTACAACGATAATCCTATTGAATATGTATATTGGGATGATCCAAACGAACTATGCGACAGACTCAAATTGCTGGTTGCTTCCCAAGAAGCAGGAAACACATCTCACAATAACGAAATTGTTGCCATTATCAACGAATTACGTGAAGCAGATATTATATATTAATGTTTGGATTATTGGAACATCATTTCCAACATGAGTGTTGACAAGTTTGGTCGTCATCATTACCGTTCTAATGAACAAGTTGTTAAAAAGCTACGTGAAGGCTTAAAGCAATCCATTTTGGATTTACAAAACCAGATACATGAAGTACATAAAGACATTACACGAGATCCTCCTGTAGCAGGTAATCATCTTTCCAATAAGAAATATGTAGATGACAGCATTGTTCGTGCGAAAACTTTTCTAAGAAAAGAGATTAATTTGATACAAAAAAATAGAATTCAAAAAGATACTCAACTCGAACAAAAAATCTCAAACTCCATTAGTAAAATAGAAGTTAATTTAAGTAAAAAAGTTAACGAGTTGTCTGATGAGAATAAAATGACTGCTTCGAAAATATCTGATTTATCAAAACAAATGCATGAATTTAAAAATGATCTTGATATATTTAAACAAGAAATGACGAAGAATATTACAGATGCCGCCAACCAAAATGCACAAATTATGATGAAAACGTTGGAAATAGAAAAAAAGATTAAAACGGCGGATCTTAATTCACATGATTTAGATGAGCGTCTTAATGTAATGGAAGATTACCTCTTACATAATAAAGCCAACGGAACAACGAATTAGCGTTAGTTCAAAGGATCGAATCGTTGGAAGCTAGACATGGCATTTAGCGAGGAGAAGATACAACTAGTTAACGAGCTACACAAGCCTGCACGAAAAAATTATCCTCGTCGACGAACAATCATTAAAGGACTAGACGATTTGTGGCAAATGGACCTTGCTGAGATGAGACCTTATGCCAGTCAAAATAAATCTTACAAGCTCATTCTTGTTGTAATTGATTGTTTTTCAAAGTTTGTGTGGACTCGACCATTAAAGACGAAAACAGGGGAGGAAATTACTCGAACATTTTCGGATATTCTCGCTCATACTCGACGATGTCCGAAAAATTTACAAACAGACCAAGGCACAGAATTTTTTAATTCCAAGTTTCAAAATCTCATGAAAAAGCATAGTATTAATCACTATAATACCTTTAGTGTTAAAAAAGCAGCCATATGTGAACGAGTTATTCGAACATTGAAGGAAAAACTTTACAAGTATTTCAGTCTTAATGGAACTTACAAATGGATTGATATCTTGCCTCAAATTACAAAAGAGTACAACAACACGAAACACAGCAAAATTCGACTTAGACCTATTGATGTTAATAAATCTAACGAAAATGAAATTTTACGAAAATATTATACTCACTTGAAAATTGCCGGTCCAAGAAAATTGAAAGTTGGTGACGTGGTTCGCATTAGTAAAAATAAACACATTTTCGATAAGGGATATAAACCGAATTGGACAACAGAACTGTTTAAAATTACTGAAATTAAAATAACGAATCCCACAACATACTTGATTGAAGATATAACTGGAGCGCCTATCAAAGGAGCATTCTACGAAGAAGAATTACAGAAAACAAAAAATAAAGACATATATTTAGTAGAGAAAGTACTGCGCAGACGTGGAAATAAGATGTATGTTCAATGGTTGGGATTCGATAGTAGCCATAATAGTTGGATTAACGTTAAAGATATCATTTAGGATCTACTTTTACATACACCGCGTCGATATACACTAAATGAGTGGGGGGTGACAAAAAGTATAAATTTCATAAATGCTGCAAGCTCATGCCCAGTTGTTCCTGCCAGTTCATCAATATGAGTTCTCAAGATAGTGGTTATAGTTCATCAGACGATATGGTGGTAGCTGCTGCTTCACCATCAGATGATATCGATTATTATGCTGAATTAGATGGAGTTTTGGCGACATTCGAAGAAGCAGCCAAAAATGAACCATATTATTTACTAGAAGCATCCTTTCCGCTTGACAAGTGTATAATCAAAGTTGGCCTTTCTCCAGCTCGTCATTTCTCATCAACCATTATTTTGTGTCAGCACAACAAGAATGCAAGAATTAGTTTAAACACGTTCGAGTGGGATGATATAATCGGAATTTTTAAGCAGAAGATTTGCGATTTCTTTAACAGCACCTCTCAAGATGATTACAATCCTATCGAGTTTCAGTGTGGAGACTATTGTAAAATTAAACAAATAGTGTATGATTCAACCAAGTTCCTTGTTATTGAAAAGCATGGTCTGGAATACTATCTAGATGAAAGGGATGTCAACCAAATCCTAGAAGTAAACAGCAGTCTGGTGTGTCATCGTGTATCGTTATTGGATAATTTACACTTTCATGCTTATTATAGAAATGTTATCGATTTGATACAATCAAACTTTTGCAGCAGAAGCAGTTTATATGGACCACTTGAAGCTTTAACTGCGTTTTGCGAAATTTCCACAGACACTTTGTTAAGTAATGCTTTAAGAGAATATTTATATTATTATAAAATTAAAGTTGTAAATGATTTTATGTAATAATCAAAATAAATGCTATTTATGCAAACATGTCTTTTTTATTTTCACGTTGAATGTCTCACAACGCTGGAAAAGATAAGCTGAGACTTAAAATTACAGGAAAACAATGTATATTTTTTAGAGTTTTTATTTTCTACTTATAATAATTACAAATGTTGATTTTCACTAAATTACAATTATCATTCTACATATTCATTTAACAAATAGCCAATCCATTTTCGTGTGGAGATTGATAAAGCTATAAAAAAATTGGTTATGTTTTCATTTATTAATTTTTGTTTTTACTCAATCATTGTGGTTTCATAATGACCCCAAGGTAAAGTGTCATGAGAATTTTGTTGCAAGTAACGTTTATCGTCATACGGACTTAATGCAATTTTTTCTTGTGTTATTGTAAAAAGATCATGGGCGTAGGAACGAAACGTTGATTGGGAAACACTTTTAGTTGTAAATTCGTTTAAACACTTAACATAATCATCGAAAGTAATGTCATTTTTTACCGTTGAATATTTTACACCCTTAGATTTTTTTGTGACGCCTAAATTATTTGCAAGTCTTTCAATATTTGCATCATCCATATTATTCTTGTATTTATCCCACAATGCATTTCGATCCTCATCCGTCGTACTAATCTTAAACGAATACATTTTAGATCTAAGTCCGACAAAATGAGTCATAATGCGACCGTTTGCCTCATCTTTCATCATTCCGAGAACTTTTTTGTTGACTTGAGGTATTCCATAAATATTATTCTCAGAATAGTCTGATGTATCGAATTTGGATAAATTTGCTTTAATAACATCTCTGTAAACGTCATCACATTTTAATTCATAGATAAAACTATCAGTGTCCCCATACATTAGCTTACAATTTTCAACTCCCATATATGGCAGCATAAAGTTATAATGAAAATCGTACATACACACTTTGGATATATCTAAAATTGACATGCCGATGTACAATGGTTTGTTGAAAATGAGCTCTGTTTTGTTAAGTTCGATTGCCATTAAATTTTCATTAAACACAGTTCTATTATGAAATCTTGGACTAGCAATCAAATTTTTCGCTCCATATCTTCCATCCCATTTTGATACAAGTTTTACAATGCGATGTTTCCTAATGTTTTCCATCGTTTTACCAAATATGGCGTTGTTGGCTAACTTGTACAAGTCTTTTTCAAATGCTGTAGTTGCTGCAGTTCGCAATTTTGTATTAAGATCGATATATGGCTTAAGCCAAGCGCTCTGTTTGAATTTCAACACTTTATGGATTTTTGTTAGTTTGAGTCCTGCATTCAGAGCTTGTTTTAGATTGCGATAATGCAAAGTGTACTCTTTTTTATGGTACAAGGTGGTCATAAGTTTTGGAAGCTTACTTCTTGGTGGCACACGATGTTCGCAACAAAACGGTAAATCTCGATGTAAGTCATGCAAGTGTTCTGGGTATTCCAAATCCACTTGTAGTATGTATCCTGTATCTCCATCGTCAGCAATGGAAAGGACATCAATATTGGTATCGACCCACTCGAAACCCCCATATGGTAAGAATTGAGACATTGCCCAACCATACAAATTGTTGACATCTAAATATAGCACATATTTACTAGGCTTTGATGGATCATAATTATGCATGTATTTGTTATTTGCCTCAGAATACCGATTACTTACTTGACTTATACCACCTCGGATAGCTTTCTCAATAAACATGATTTTATCGATATCATTCAGCAGTTCAAGTTTACATCCAGTATATTTAAGCATTGCATCCCAAGAAAATCCAGGCATGGTATAGTACCATGCAGGATCAAGACTGTATGTACTTCGACATTTTTGTCGAAAATCTTCAAAAATGCAAGTCAGTAACATAATATCAGTTTTCATGTACAACATACTATATTCCAAAATATTTTTAATACCGAATGACTGCCAAACATTCTGAGCATGATGATACATATTTTTGGAGATGTGTTCACCCGATAATGAGCTGTAAAATTTATCAATTGATGGTAGTTGCGTTTCATTCAATTTATTGAAAGACTCAATATATTCGTATGGGAATATGCCTTTTCGTTTCAATAATTCCATTTGTTCGGGAGTGGTATTTGGAAATTCGCTAGCTAAATATCTTAAATCCTCAGGTTGCAATGTGGCAGCCAACTTGTCCAATGATGAATTTAAAAATCTCAGTGAATCAACGAACCTCAACTTAATACTGACCTCAGAATCGTATATTGTAAATGAAATATACTTTTCCTTATTTATTGGTAGTAAGCTGATACTACCATTTTTCGCAAGATCTCTAATCATCATATGCGAATCGTAACCGCTAAGATTATGAAAAAAAATTGGGACAACGAAAAGTTTTTTGAAATTTAAGTTACACACTTGGTGTGCGAGTCCTCGAAAATCTCCGGTAAAATGGTCATGATCACGAACAATTACATCCTTATCTGAAAACGTTTTTTCGCAAATGTGACAATTAGATGCATTAAAACTGGGTGTGACATTCATAGGTACAATATCTTTAATTTTTCCTTGCACAAATGCCGCCAACAACGTCATTTCCTTGGCAAACCACTCCATGCAATCTTCACCTGCGTAACTTCGGTAAAACGACAGAGATTCATCGTAAGAGCATTTTACGTAATAACCTGCACTAAAGGCTTTATGCTGCTGATACTTAATTGTTTTGCATTTTAATGGACTGTTTTTAACTTTGTTCAACATTGACTCAAAATCGGCATAGACTACAAAAGGAGTTGTTTGTTTATAAATATGATTTTTAAATTCAACATTCTGATATGATGGAAAAGAAACTTTACATTCATTAATTTTCTCACAGTATTTTGCATGATCATTTAATCTGTCAAAACTACTAAAATAATTCAAACACCTATCACATAAAAATTTTTTATTACGGTTCTTACTTAACTGCCTGGACATAAGTCGAGACATATCTTTAATCATGCAATAATGATACTTAATTTCTACAGATTCATCGTGAGCCATAGGTGCTTCGTAGTCATTCAATTTTGGAAAATATTTATCTTGTACAATCAATAAATTTACATGTTTAGTTAATTTGGTTTTGCATAGCCTTACCGGCGTTGTTACGTAAAATGTTCTCTCTTTAGCAACATTCATTTCTAACCCGTACACGTTTACAGAAATATTATTTAACTTTTCAAATTTTGAAATACCCTTTATAGTCATAGGTGTCTCTAGCCCATCGATATTTAAGACAGTCGCATAATGTGGATATGAAGATGTACGATCTGAACTGCATTTAGCTGGATAAATCGCTGAAACTATGCTCCAAAAAAAGCATGCTTCATCATCGTTTTTGATATTAATACATGCGTGCTTCTTTTGGATTTGTTCTGGTAGTCTAATGAACGACGAAGCTCCATTTCCCACTTCATATTTATTTATATTGACTTCTAAAGAAACTATTTTTTTCAAAGCCCACCCTGATCCCGTTTCTTCAAATTCCGATAGCTTAGACATTAATTTATCGATTATGTTTGTGTGAAACCATAAAACCAAGTCCGTTCCTGCGTCTATGGCTTCGTTTTTGGTATTAAAATATTTAAATTGGTTAATAGCACCTCCTTGATTTGATTTTCTAATAAATTCTCCACATAATGTCATATTACATTTTATCATATTTAATTTTTTTAAAATGTTTTTAATTCGAATTCTAAATAACTTAAAACAATCCCCGAAAAATTGCATTAAATCTTTGTGTCCTAGATTAATAATTATACCTGTTCTGATTCTACTCTTGAATGCGGAATTTACATCTTCCCATTTAACCCGACGATGTTTAGTAATTCCACCACCCACGCGAAGACCGAAATTTTGAATTTCCGATTTAATTGTCTTTAAATGCCCCGCGTTTGTCTGTAGTTGCCGTAATTTAGCTAATTCCAAGTCCCCACACCGAATCGCTTTAGTAAACAAAGTCAAATGCCTTTTAATGTGATTTAACCAAATATTCGCTTCTCGCGGTGTATAATTTCGAAACAAAACATCACGCGCTTGAATTAAATGTTGTACAATGTCACTACTAAGATCACCAATGTTACTCATGATTAAGTAAAAAGCAATAAATCAATAAATGAAAAACTCACCAATATTTTTTTTTATCCTCTAATTTTCTATTATTTCAAACGAGGCGGCTGGCTGCACCTTTCCAGTGGCAACGTTTCCTCGGAACACCAAGCTGTACTTTCCCTCGCTGAAATGTTCCAAATGCGGCCTGTAGAGTTCAACCACCCTTTGCGGCAAGAACGTCACCTCCTTTTCTAATTCAATAAGGATGGATTTCCCAAATTTCGTATCGACTTCTCTTGCCGCAATTATCTTCTGGGGTACTCCTACGGGTAGGCTGTTTAGCTTTCTAATTGGCTTGATTGTCTTCTCTGTAAGCAGAGAGGATGCATTAATCTTTTTTAGGTCCATCTGCAACAATATATATTTTCTTAATTTAACAGTAACATATCTTTGACTAGCAATTTCTTAATTTAACAGTGAAATATCTTTGAGTAGCAATATTATTTTACAAAAATTCTATCTATTATAATATGTATATTTTTTAATTTAACAATGAAATAGTTTTAACTAACAAAACTTTCATAGAAACAAAAAATTACAAATACCGCACTATTTACAAACATTTTTTTTTTTAGAACGGAGAATATAACCAAGTAATTTGAATAAAATGTTTAAATCAGAAAAATTATTAAGAATTGGAAATTAGTAAAGATAATGATGAATTCTAAATGATATAAAAAAGGTTAAGTATTATAAAACTTACTTTTGTATATATAATTGCCGGCACTTCACAAACACAGAACTTCTCCGAACGGTACTTTGTATAATTGCTGACGCTGCACAAAACACACAACTTGTCTGAAGGATGATCAGAATTGAACTGACGATATGTAGTGCATCTGCTCTTTATCTAACTGCCTCTCCCACGCTAAAACTATGTTGCGCAATATTTCGTAAGACTATTCATTTATGCATCACATGCCGGGCTTAATTATTAACTTCCTGCCTCCATGAGAGAATATATTTTATCTTACATTAAATAATCGAATTGGAATGTGCACGTGTTTCCGGCTATATATCGTGATCGCGTGAGAAATTTTTAATAGCCGGCGTATCCGATGATGTCATTATTCTCAGTAACAAGATCTATTTTATAAAGATTTCAACTGATCATGTAAAGTATAAATTGAAAAATAAACGAATTTTTGTTATTATGGTAATCGATAAAATATATACGAGGTAACTCGTAAAATATAAATTGAAAAAATTTAGAAGTTTTACGCTAATGGCTGTAGGTTTTAATTACAAAAAAATACGAGGAAAAATGGCTCTCTTTGTCTGTCATTCGTCTTCTTCTCTTTGTCAATTCATAGAACGCAGTCACCGACCAGCGATTGAACATCGTTCTCATTGGTTACGTTGGATGTGTAGCTTCGATATTATTGGGGGGGCGTCTTTTCGGGAGGAATGGGGGGACTGGGGGCGTCTTTTCGGGGGAATGGGGGGGACTGGGGGCGTCTTTTCGTTAATATTGTGGTACGACTCCACCATTAGTCGATGCACGTCTTTCTCATTGGCCGTTGATGCACACCATTGGCCTCCAACGTCACGAGGATGTCCACCATTGGTCGAGGACACGTTTCTGTGGCATCATTGGTCGAGGAAAACGTTCTAACGTCACGAGGAGGGTGTTACTATGTCACCATTGGTCCCTCATCGCTATACCGCCATTTCTATGTTGTTTATTCAAATTCTAAGCTGTCATTGGTCGCTGGGGGTGTTGCTATTCCCACCACTGACGCTGCTATGGCTGCCATTGGTCAACGACACGTTCCGACGTCACGAGGACGTCCACCATTGGTCAGCAAGACATTGGGGGACGTTCCTATGCCACCATTGGCCTGCTATTCCCACCACTGACGCTGCTATGCTGTCATTGGTCGACGACACGTTCCGACGTCACGAGGACGTCCTCCATTGGTCAGCAAGACATTGGGGGACGTTCCTATGCCACCATTGGCCTGCTATTCCCACCACTGACGCTGCTATGCTGTCATTGGTCGACGACACGTTCCGACGTCACGAGGAGGGCGTTACTATGCCATCATTGGCCTGATATTCCCACCACTGACGCTGCTATGCTGTCATTGGTCGACGACACGTTCCGACGTCACGAGGAGGGCGTTACTATGTCACCATTGGTCCCTCATCGCTATACCGCCATTTCTATGATGTTTATTCAAATTCTGAGCTGTCATTGGTCGCTGGGGGTGTTGCTATTCCCACCACTGACGCTGCTATGCTGCCATTGGTCGACGACACGTTCCGACGTCACGAGGACGTCCACCATTGGTCAGCAAGACATGGGGGGACGTTCCTACGCCACCATTGGCCGAGGGGCGTGGTCTAGAGACACGAGGTACGTTCCTACGTCACCATTGGTCGAGGGGCGTGGCCTCGAGACCCTAGACTCGTTCCTACGTCACGAGGGGGGCGTGGCCTTGACCCATGAGGATACGTACGCTTGACGATCGACGTGTGACGTCACTTCCGCTCCAGAAGGAACTCTATCTATCTACTGCCATACTAGAGCCGAGAGCAGTACCAAAGCCGAGAGCCACACTAGAGCCGAGAGCAGTACCAAAGCCGAGAGCCATACTAGAGCCGAGAGCAGTACCAAAGCCGAGAGCCATACTAGAGCCGAGAGCAGTACCAAAGCCGAGAGCCATACTAGAGCCGAGAGCAGTACAAAAGCCGAGAGCCACACTAGAGCCGAGAGCAGTACCAAAGCCGAGAGCCATACTAGAGCCGAGAGCAGTACCAAAGCCGAGAGCCATACTAGAGCCAAGAGCAGTGCCAAAGCCGAGAGCCATATTAGAGCCGAGAGCAGTACCAAAGCCGAGAGCCATACTAGAGCCGCAGAGCAGCCAAAGGACAGGACTGATTGCAGAACCCACCAGAAGCGAGGGATCCTCAACGTCTAAGAACACAAAAAACCGTAAGTTTTTGAATAATTACAAAATCTTCCAACTTTTACAATCTTACAATTTAACAAGTTTTTTTTTTTTATTACAATTTAACAATTTAGAACAACAATCTCCACTCTATCAATCGTATAATAATGTACTTTAGAATGTATACCATTTAAATAATACAGAGAATTGATAAAACAAAAATAAACGTCATTCACAACTATAATTTATTAAACAGTAATTTTGTATGACAATTTGAAAAGAGAAACGTTCATACATATAGCTTGCTTTTAATTTCAATTAAATACTTTATTTCGAAAAATTAAAATAATTATGTAGCAAATAATTTCATTTATTTTGATATATATCATTGTGAGAGTGTGTCGTTTACATCTTGACCTACCTCAGTACAAAGAATAGCACAGCAGGCAAGGTCAAACTCATATTTCGCTAAATTGCACATTCCGATAGAAAAGAAAGTGTTATAGTACAGGTATACTTATTTAATAAATAACGTACATTTCGTATTGTCTAATATATTTACCGCTGAATGTAAAAATTTATAAAAATAATCATGGAAAGTATATACATTAAGCAAGCGGAAATAGGAACAGAAATAACGAAACTCGTTTCAAATACAAAAAAGGATTCCCAATCTCGGAAAAATCAACAATACATCCGGGATAGACAGGAAAAATTAGAAGAATATTGGGCAAAATTTTTAAATAACCACGAAAAGCTGCTAGAAGGGGGTATAACGAAAGAAAAATATTTTGAAACAGAATACTATGATCAGGTATTTAAGATATACATTGAGGGGAAAACCCTGTTGGAAGAATATGGAAGGGTACTGAAAAGAGGAAAAACACCGAAAGTAAAGGAGATACAGATAAGAAAACACAAAGAATCGAGGAATTATTACGGCCAGAAAATGAACAAGACTTGCAGGAGGATGAAGAATTGCAGTCAGAGTTAAGAGAATACATGGAAAAGGTGAATACACTAATGATTGAAGCAGCAGTAAATGAGGAACTAGACGCTACAGATAATGGAGAAGTAGAGAGAATAAATCATCTAAAGAGGAAAGTCAGGGAAGTTTTAAAGAAAATAAGGCCAGGAATGCAATGGCCAGAAAGCACACAGAGGAGGTACGGTGTGACATTGCCGCAGGTAAAAATCCCTGTGTATGAAGGCAGATATGAAACGTGGAGAACTTTCCACGATCTGTTTACTAAAGTAATACATGAAAACGACCAGTTATCAAACGCAGAAAAAATGCAGTACCTAAAAACTCAAGTAAGAGGAGAAGCCAACAAAATGATACAACACTTAAACATATCCGAGGCTAACTACGAAGTGGCCTGGAACATGCTAAAAGATAGGTATGAGAACCCAAGGATGATATTGTTTAAATTAATAGACAGGATGCTACTAGCGCAGGAAGTAAAGGAATCTTCTGCTAGAGCATTGAAATCACTACATGACACCTTCCACGAAAGTCTGGAAGCCATAGGAGGGTTAGGAACAGACACGGAAGCGTGGAGCCCATTGATAGCCCAAATTATCATAACGAAATGGGACAATGAAACTAGGAGGCTGTACGAAAACCACATTGGAGACAATAGAGAGATACCGACGTACAAATCGACACAAACATTCTTACAGCGAAGATTTCAGACACTGGAACTGCTGGAGTCAGAAAAAAGACAAGAGAAGCAAGGAGGATCTCTTAGGAAACCAAGAACACATTGCGTGATATGCAACGGAGATCACGGAGTACCGAACTGCAGAGAATTTCAGGAACTCAATGTAAGAGACCGGAACAGGATGATAAAAGAAAAAGGATTGTGTACAAACTGCCTAGCACATAAAAAAGAAAAACAATGTTATTCACAATATAGGTGCAGACACTGTGGCGGAGACCACCACCATATGTTGCATTATGAAAAAGGAAACACAAGCAACAAAAGAAACTCCAATGGAACGAAAGGAGAACAAACATAAGAAAGAAATGGAAGAGATTCAAACAATAGAAGAAACGGGTACCAAGCTGATAGGTACAGAGGAGGAAATAATAATCCATACAACGCCAGAGAACAAAATAACGGAAGGCGAGAAAATACACGAGATACCAATGGGCCTAGGAATAGCAACGACCAACAAAGAGGGCAGAATTCAGTAAACTGTGCAAGCCATAAGGAAGGTGAAGCATTACTAGCGACAGCTGTGGTAAGCATAAGAGATGCGAAAGGAGATTCACACATAATGAGAGCACTAATCGACCAAGGGTCACAATGCGCATTTATAACGGAACAAGCTGCGACCACGCTAGGAACAACAAGGAAGCCCATACAGGCGACCATATCCGGGATAGGCTCGTCAGGAGAAAAAACAGCCAACTGGAGTATGAAACTTATAATCGAAACTCATTACGAAAGTGACTTCGAGATGGAAATAGAAGCACTAGTACTACCGAAGATAACAAGGAATTTACCGGAACAGGATATAATTCTACCGGACTATAACGAGAAAAATGCAATACTGGCAGCTTCAAGATATTACAAGGTAGGGAAGATAGACTTACTACTAGGAGTAAAAGAATACAGTTACATATTGACAGAAGGGATGCACAGAATAAGTAATGGACTCCTGAGTCAAAACACCAAACTAGGATGGATAGTTTCGAGAATAGCACGAGAAAGGGAGAATATAAAAGCAGAAGTATGCTGTATGATATCAAGACAAGAAATGGACGTACAAATAAAGAACTTCTGGGAATTAGAAGAAATAAATCAGGACACAAGTTTCTCAGTGGAAGAACAAGAATGTGAAGAACTGTATCGACAGACTGTAAAAAGGAATGAAGAAGGGAGATACGAAGTAAAAATTCCGTTTAGGGAAGACGTCGCAAAGTTAGGAGAATCTAAACAGCAAGCATTCGCCAGATTGACGCAACTAGAAAGAAAGTTTGCAAAAGACAAACAGTTAGAAGCGAATTACAGACAATTCATGGAAGATTATAAAAACCAAGGTCATATGGTAATAGCAGAAAACCAGGGAGATGGGTACTACTTACCTCATCATCCAGTGAGAAAAGAGGACAGTACTACAACGAAAATAAGAGCCGTGTTTGATGCATCAAGCAAAAGCTCATCGGCAGTAAGCCTGAATGATATTATGCACACAGGGCCGAAATTACAACAAGATTTGACAAATATACTATTACGATGGAGATCCAATAAGGTAGCATACTCAGCGGATCTGGAAAAAATGTTTAGACAAATCAGAATGGCAGAAGAAGACCAAAAATATCAAAAAATTTTGTGGAGAAAGGACACAAAGGACCACATACAAGAGTATAACTTAACGACGGTGACATACGGCACGGCCGCAGCACCCTTTTTAGCGTTAAGAACAATACAACAATTACAAGAAGACGAAGGAGCGAGGTTCCCGTTGGCATCGAAAATTGTAAAAGAAAACATGTATGTAGACGATATACTAGGAGGAGCTGAGCCAGTGCAGGAAGCAGAAACAGTCCAAAAGGAATTAATACAACTGTTCAGAAAAGGAGGTTTCATTCTTAGAAAATGGTTGAGCAACGAAGAAAAAATAATGGAGAACGTACCGGAGGATATGAGGAACGTAGACTCCAAGGCATTCAAACAAGAAGAAGTACGGAAAACGTTAGGAATACACTGGTCACCTAAAGAGGATATAATCACATTCAAAATAAGGATAACGACGTTACCGAGGCTCGAGCTGTGTGCCACGGTACTACTAGCAAATTTAATGAAGAAAACCCTACAAGCATTGAACAGGGAAAACATTGAGGTATATGCATGGTCGGACTCAACGATAACCCTGGCTTGGATAAGGGGATCATCAAAAAGATGGAAAATGTTCGTCGCCAACAGAGTAGAGGAAATAAGACGCGTTATAGGACCGAAAAATTGGCATAAGGTAGATACAAAGGAAAATCCAGCGGACATTCTCTCACGTGGAAGTACCGCATCAGAATTATTAGAAGCAGAGCTATGGTGGAAGGGACCAACTTGGCTGACTAGTAACAAAACTTTAACGCAGGAATCAGAAGAAATACCAGAGACAAATGAGGGGGAAGTCAAAACGAAAATAACGGTGCACACGACAACGATAAAGGAGGACATATGCGAGAGATTCTCAAATTTAGAAAGAATGAGAAGAGTACTTTTATATTGTAGGAGATTTGCAGACAAATGCAGAAAAAAGAAGGACAATGGACAAAGTCAGCTTACAGTCCAAGAATTAGAGGAAACGCTATTAAAGGTGATAAAGCACACACAGCACGCCTACTTTAAACAAGAAATAAATAAGCTGGAGAAGAAACAGCAATTAGACAAGAAAAATAAATTAGCGTCATTGGTACCATTCCTGGATAGACAAGGAATTCTAAGAGTCACCGGAAGACTGAGACACACGAATCTAAAGTACGGAGAAAAACATCCGATAATTTTGCCAAAGGATAGTGCACTAACAAAGTTACTTATAACAGATAGTCACGCAAGAAATCTACATAGCGGATTACAACAAACACTACAGTACATAAAAAGGAAATACTGGATAATCAACGGCAGAAGAACCGTGAAAGATCATCTAGCAAAATGTTTAAGGTGCAGGAGGTATAAAAGCCAAGCAGCACAACAATTAATGGGAGATCTACCGAAAGACAGAGTGAACCCAAGTCATCCCTTTACTAACACAGGGATAGATTATGCCGGGCCAATAAAAATAAGTACCACGAGAGGCAGAGGACAGAGGAGCTATAAGGGCTACATCTCAGTATTTGTGTGTCTGTCAACGAAGGAAGTACACCTTGAGGTAGTAAGCGATATGTCTACGGATGCATTCATCGCAGCGTTCAAGAGATTTACGGCACGCAGAGGACAGTGCAACAACGTATACAGCGATAACGGAACCATATTCGTAGGAACAGCAAATTTGTTGAAAAAAGAAAATAAAAAAATAGATGACGAGATAAAACAAGGATTACTGGCACTAGGTACCCAGTGGCATATACCTGCATATGCACCACATTTCGGAGGATTATGGGAGAGCGCAGTGCGAATAATGAAATATCACTTGAAAAGAATCATCGGGGAAACAGTTCTAACATATGAAGAATTGAGTACGGTGCTGGCACAAATAGAAGCATGTATGAACTCGAGACCATTATGTGGGTCATCAGAAGACCCTGAAGGGAAAATAGCCCTGACACCAGCTCACTTCCTTATAGGGAGAGAAATTATATCACCAAATCGGGAAGAAGAGCTTACGACTTATTTGAAGATGCCGACGAGGTGGAGATTATTGGAGAAAATAAAAAGAGACTTCTGGAAAATTTGGAAACAGGAATACCTGCATCAATTACAACAGAGAAATAGATGGCATAAGGCGCACCCTAACATAAAAGAAGAAGAAATAGTTATAATTAAAGAAGAAGATACACCTCCAGGCAGATGGCCATTAGCGAGGGTAACAGAAACACACCCTGGAGCGGAGGGATTAACCAGAGTAGTAACAGTGAGAAAGGCAAACGGGAAACTGACTAAAAGACCCATACATAAGCTAATACGACTGGAAGAAGAGAAACAGGAAAAGCCGAAGAAGGCGGCAGCACTAAGATGGAAGAAAATACTAGTAGCTATAATGTTTTTAACGATGTTAAAACCCATAAAGGCAGAACCGTATAAAATATATAATCCGGTACCAGGATTTTTCACAGAAGACCTTGGAGAGGTCGTCATAGACCGGGGAACATTTCGAATAAAGGTGTTACTCGAAAAAGGAAGAATTCGAACAGAGCACCAACTAATAGGAAATATGATACAAGGCGTACGAGAACTGTGTCATGAGATAAAAATCGTGAATTGTAAGGATATAATAGAGAAGTTAGAGGAAGGACAAAGAAAGGCGGAGTCAGTAAGCGAGGGGTTGACAGTAGAAATAAAAGGAAGGGAAAGAAGAAAAATATTAGGAACAATATTAACCTCAGTATTTGGAGTCAATGACGAAGCCTACAGTAACATTGAAGCATTAGATAATAACCAAAAGGAGCTAATAAAGGGATCACAGCACCAGGCGAAGATAATGTTAGAAACAATAACATCAATCAATCACACAGAGAACAGGATAAACGAGCAAATGAACAAGTTTAACAAAGCACTAATCACAGGTCTACAAGAAATATCTAAAGGACTTAACGAAGTAGAAGACAAAGCACAAAAACTAGAAACCGAATATAGCACGTTACGAATACAAACGATAGCATTACAAGTTATGGACTTCATAAACGAATATACTCAATTTTACGAGGGAATATTAAACCTTCACTATAACCACGGACACTTCATTGATATAGTGAAACCGGGTGAAATAACCAAATTAATAGGGAAAGCAGGGCAGATACTGCCTCAAGGGGTCGAAATACGACGACAACCCATTATAGAAACAGAAGTCAGTCATGACGACAGATATATAACAGTCATCGGCTACTTCATAGTGACAGGGAAAAATAAGTACAGCATGCTCAAAGTCACGGCCATACCACTTAACGTTGAGGGGTCGGTGTTGCGCACATTTGTCGCCCCAAGGAATCTACTGGTCGTAGATTATAACACACTGCACTACTTCGAATTGACCGCGGAAGATAGAGAAAGGTGCTTACTGTTGACAAAGGCGCAGATAGCGTGCTCACCAACGGCTATAAGAAACATGGATACCCAACCAAACTGCATACTTGAATAAATTTATGAGCGATCCAAGAATAGCACATGTCCAGTGGTAGCCAGGACAATACAGACAGCTCAATGGAGTAAGATGGGTACTCCCAACCTCTGGCTAGTTATCACGTCAGTCACGATACACATATCCATTATTTGCGATGGCAATCGGAGCGAAAGAGTACTGGAACGAGTCACATTCCTGAAATGTATCTCCCAAACGAAAAATATTACATTACTCCCCACTACTTCCGTCGACTTCCCAAGTTGACATCCCACTTTCCACATTTTCATCCAATTGCCCTAATTTTAATCTAGAGATAGAGTCGGACATTGATAGCTAGGGTACGGTTGGAAGATTATTGATTATTCTTAAACTATTTATAGTTTATCATGTTTGAATTTTACTATGTTATGTAATACTTATATGTAAACTTTGAGTATTGACACTTGGGCCAGATTGCCCGATTCCGCAGTATGTCCAATATCAAATCTTTAGAATTCATATCCGAAATTGGACAGTATAATTTTATCACCCAGTAGACCGAATGAATCTATTTGTTATTAAATACACACACGTAGTTAATTAGGTTACATACACATTTGGTCAATTATCAATAATATAATTTGGACATCAGTCAAAAGTGCTGACAAAGTTAAACAATTTACATAAATTAAATACACATGTCACGCGAGGTCCGCGAAAATATTGACCCAATTAAAGTTTATATAAAACTACTATCTCTTGCCTAGAGAAGCATTCAATCAATATTCACTCAACGAACTTGATAGTCTTCAACGATCAACTTCATCAGTCTCTACTCAAAGTAATCCCGGGTCTACACCCATAGTGTACGTCTCTACAATAAACTCTGCTACTATTATTTGGTGTTTCCATTACAACTGAACGAACATCTTCACTGAGCCAACGAAGGGGAATTGTTCACTTATGATTGGTAACTCTTCGTTTTCTCTAATTAATGTTTGGATTTTGTCCAATGTTGGAAATTATTTGTTAAAAAAAATGAGTGGAGTCTTATCATGTTTTTATGTATTTCTTCAATTTCCAAGGGTTTACTCCCTCCACTCTTCTTGGGAGATGAAACAGTTCCTCCTTTTCTTTCTTTTAGGAATCTATAAATTGTTGCTTCTCCAACCCCTGTCATATTTGAACACATGTTAACGATTTCACGAACATTACTTAAAGGGCGTTGATGTATAAGTGCATCGTGTACATTTAATATTATATTTTTCTCTCTTAGACCGAAGGCACCTTTAAAACTACACTTAACCGGGATAAAACCTGTTGTCGACGTCATTTTTAAATGCAAATAACAAAATATCGACACCAAAAACGTAGGTAGGTAAGACATGAACAATGTACATCTACAAACTAAATGGAAGATAGGTAGGTAAGACATGAACAATGTACATCTACAAACTAAATGGAAGATACAAACAATTTCTAATTTATATTATTGGCATAAGCTGTAATGTGGCCTAAAAACTACTTAAACTATCATTAGTGAAGCCTTATCAGTAATTCCAGGTAATCGTTCAAAGAAGTTATTTCTTTTTGTGTCAGGCGATAACTTGTATAGAAAACAATAATCACCTTTAAATTACTGTTTACATTAATTTATTTCGTGAAACATTGAATTCTCTCGTTAATCACCCGTGTATAACTAACAATAATCGTGTGGCATATATACCGACGTTTTTTACGCACTAAAAAGGTATAGTGAGATTAGTGGACACTTATTTTACAAAGATTTTTTAAAAGATAATGAATTGTTGACGGCATCTTAAAATATTATTTTTTTTTATTTATTTCAAAACAAGTATAGGGTGACGCCTATGTTTTTTTGACCTGTTGAGGATTTGCATACATAATGTGCTATCAATATGATGGAAAAGGACTATATATGTATAATCATGATATCGCATATATTTAACATTTTGTAATTTTCGCTCTTTCATGTATTGGCGTTATTATTTCTATTTTGATAATTAAACTATCTGATGGGTAATGGTAGTTCTCTATATACAGAGGATTTCTTTTAGAGATGTTAGTACAGCAATTATATCCCTTAAGACCAATTTATTTCAATCCATTAATCATTACTTTAACTTCACGTTTTAATTTCTAAGTAAGATATTGGATATGAACTATTTCTAATATTTAGTCACCTATTTAACCTATATTATACTTCATACGATGCAATATTTATATTTTTGAATTCTTATTGAATGCCGTTTTACCGTTCTGTGTATGACAATTTATTAATTTTTCTGTTTTTCGATAAGCTGGAATGGATAAAACGTGCTAACATGAAAAAAACGAAAACAAAAAAAATTAGAACACTCATATATTATGTGCCTTACACTAGGTGAAGAAGAAGGAAAAAGAATATGCAACAATTGGAGATCGTATATTGACATACAGAGTTATACCGAGAGACCAGCGAGCAAAAGAAGAAGTGGTGTTAAATTGATATAAATACTTTGTATGTAGGAAATATATAATTAACTGGTTTATGAATTAAAGCAATAAAAATGAAATGTAAGTAGTTTTTAATAATATAAAAAAAAGTCAATTGGAACACAGTGAGACTACATACGTTTTGTCCTAATGAACATTGCAAGAAATGTTGGCGTTCGGGTCGGGAACTGAAGAAATGCGTTTTAGTGTATCAGTAGAATTGATATTTCGCCATATGCGATGGGAAAGATTCGGATCATCTTAGCAAGCAAGCAAGCAATTTGATTAAACCCAGCCTATGAGACATGTTCACCCCTAAGAATTACGTTCGGGTGTAACAATTCATTGGAGCGAGGTGTGTTAACTCGTGTAAATACAGGAGTCACCCCACCGCGCTCCAATGCTCTAGACCATCCCTTTCCCCCCTATAGCACTCTGATGCGCGATAGGGCCACAACTATCAGCCAAATGCTCTTCATGTGGAGGTCCTGGGTAATAGAACCCCAACATGGTTTCCTAACCGATTGCAAAAAACTCAGGACAGCGCATTGTCGCTATGATCCTGTTATCATAATGTGGCTTATCCGCGAACTAAAATTGCTTACTTGGGCCTCAAGTCTCCGCTCTGAGCCTAGGCTCAGTTCGGCGACTTGGTGCTCAAGGGGTTGGGCCCTACGTGCCCGGGTTTTTTGGGTGTTTTGTTAATTTTTTTGGTGGCTTGCGCCGGTTTTTGTTAGTATTTTTTAATTTTTTTGGTGGCCGAAGCCGGTTTTTTTGTGTTTTTTGTGATTTTTTTTGTAGGTGGCCTTAAACAAAAAATCAGAATTAGTGTAAAGTCCATACTATAACATTGAAAATATATATATAAACAATATAACAATATAGACTTTATCGTCTATAGGCAACTGTGCCCACTCTGTGCTTTGCGATAGTCTTTGGGTGTTTTGAGCTACGAACTGTCTTCTGTGTGCGTTGTTGTTATTTTGAAGTGTTTTCTCTCTAGTGTTTTTTATTTTCTCTCTAGTGTTTTATTTTTCTCTCTGGTATTACTTTCTCTCTAGTACTCTTTATTTTACTCTATTATTTGTTGTTTTGGTCTTTTGTGCTTCCATCTGTGGAAAGCGTCATACCTCATCATCTCTCTTAGTATGTGATTGGGGTGATTTTCTATATCTGCAAACTTTGTCCTGGCTTTTTCTTTCATCGTGTCTGTCACTCTGATTTGTTGCAATTCTCTGAAGAGGAATCTTTCTGCAACGTATCTTGGTACGTTGACTGCTTCTCTAAGACTGTTGTTGTGTGCCGCTTGTATTTTCTTTTTTGATGTGTTACATACATGTCCTCAGGCGAGGGATGCATATGTCAGTATGGGCAGTATTATGCTATTTATTAATCTTATCTTTGTTTTTATTCTGAGTTTACTTTTCCTCCCTGTTAGTCCTCTTACAGAAGCTCTTGCCATGTTTGCCTTTTGTACTGTGGCTTCTACGTGTTTGTTAAATGTTAAGCCTTTATCCATAATTACTCCGAGGTATTTTGCTTCGCTTTTCCACTCGATGGGATTATCTTGCACAGTTACCTGTTCTTCTGGTTGCTGATGCCTCTTTTCGAAAAGTACAGCCTGTGTCTTGTCTAAGTTTATTGCTATTTTCCATTTTAAACTCCATTCTTCTATGTCATCTAGTGCTGTTTGTAGGTTATTTACCGCAACGTCTATGTTTCTGTGTTTGGCCGCAATCGCTGTGTCGTCGGCATAGAGGCTTAGTAGTGTACCTGGTGTTCTAGGTATGTCTGCTGTGTATATTGAGTACAGTAGGGGTGACAGTACCGCTCCCTGTGGCACTCCAGCCTCCGGGTTCCCGAGTTCAGACAGGACTTGTCCTATCCGGACTCTGAAACGTCGGTTGCTCAAGTACGACGAGATCAGTCTTTTCATTGCTCCACTGTACCCGTATCCTCTCATTTTGTATATTAGTCCTTTATGCCAGACTCTGTCGAATGCTTTGCTTACGTCTAGGAAGGCTGCTCCTGTGTATTGTTTATCGTTGAATCCAGCTGCTATGTACTCTGTTAATCTGAGCACTTGTAGCTCACTGGAGTGTTCTAATCTGAAGCCGAATTGGGCTTCAGGTATTATATCTAATCTGTCTGTTTCAGCTTGTAGTCTGCTGAGTATAATTCTCTGCTACAATCTTGCTGATTGCAGGTAGTAAGCTTATTGGCCTGTAGTTTTGCGGGAATGTGCTGTCTTTTCCGGGCTTTGGTAACATTATGACATGGGCCTCTTTCCATCTGTTCGGGAATTTCTTAAATCTTAGCATTGCGTTTATGATGTTAGTTAGGTATACTATAGCTCTCGCTGGTAAGTATTTTAGTGCCCTATTTGTGATTTGGTCGGGTCCGGGTGCTTTTTTCGGCGAGCTATTTTTAATCAGTTCGTTTATCTCCTCTGGTGTTGTAGAAGGGATAATTTCGTTTGGATTATCAAGTCTTTCTCTTTGTCTTTCGACTTCTTCAATGAAGTCGATGTCTTCGTCTGGGTGGTAATTTAATGTACACTCTCTCTCAAGAGTACTCCTCATTACATCTGCTTTTTCCTCTATGGTGTATACAATTCCATTTTCCCCGTGTAGTGGGGGGATAGGTTTTCTGTCGGTTCTCAGAATCCTCTGGAGTCTCCAGAGATTTTGCATGTGTGGTCCTTGTTCTTCCATGTCTCTTATGTGATTTTCCCAGCTTTCACTACGGTGTTGTTGTAGTGCTGTTTTGACCTCTCTGTTTAATCTGTTTGATCTGTTTTTGTCTGCCTGATTCCTTGTCCTTCTTGCTGTCTGCTTTGCTCTGTTCTTTTCCCTTATCAAGTCTTTTATTGCTTGTGGTATATTCTTAAATCTTCCAGAATGCATTTCTACTTCCTCTTCTGTAGTGCTGTTTCTGAGCGCTTGTTGGATGATGTTTTCCAACTCTAGGACTTTATTTTCTATTTCTCGTGGGGTTTCTATCACTGGAACTATATTTATTCCAGTGCTCACGAGTCTCTTAAAGTTTGTCCATTTTGTTTTCTTTTTAATTCTTCTGATTGTGCTTTCTTCCTCCACGTTCCTAGTTCTAATAGGATGGGATTGTGGTCGGTTGTGCCTTCGTTTAACGTTTGTAGTTCTGTTTGTAGTCCTAGATTTTTTGCTACTACTATATCTATGTGTGTGGGAAGTCCGTTTCCTGGATAGTGAGTAGGGTCTGTTGTCCCATTGCCATAATGTCGTCATTATTTTCGATGTATGTATTTAATAGTTTTCCATTTCTGTTCGTAGCTCTGTCGTTCCAATTAGGGGATCTTGCGTTTAGGTCTCCTATTATTATTGAGGGTTCATTATTTAAGAACGTGTTCAGGTCGTCGTCGATCAGTAGATCTTGTGGTCTCACGTAGGCGGAGGTAATGTTGACTTCTCCTTGCCTCATTTGTATTCTTACTGTTGTTGCTTGCATAGTGTTTAGGTGCGGTGTTATTAATCTGATATGCTCTATGCCTTTTTTCACTAAGATTGCTGTGCCACCTGATCTTGCTCTGTTGTCGTTCCTATATATGTCGTATCCTGGGAATTTTATACTTATGTTGTTTGTAAGTTTCGTTTCTTGTATTGCAACGACATCCATTTCGTATCTATTGACCAGTTCGTCCAGTATATTCTGGTTGGTCCTTATGCCTCCTGGATTCCAGGAGCCTATCCTCAAGTATCCCCTATTTGCTTGCACTAGTTCAGTGCTAGCTTTATGTCTGCTATCGCCTCGTTGACTACTCTAGTTAGTAACTCTTTCACAGAGTTAACTAGGCCGTCTTGATGTTGCCTTGAGATAAGGATGGTGTTTTCCTTTTCTTGTGCTTTTGCTGCCTGGGCGTATGAGGGGCCGCCAGGAGTGATTTGTGGCCTTCTTTGCGCCGTTGCATTTTGTCTTTGTTGGGGCTGCTGTTGACGTCCCCATGTAGGGCATCCCCTGAAATTGGCTGGGTGTTGTCCTTGGCAATTTGCACATTTTGCCTTTTGGTCTTTGGGCAATTGGCAGCTTTTACTGGAGTGTTCCTCTCCGCATTTTACGCAGCGAGGTGCTTTAAAGCACGCTCTCTGCGCGTGATGGTAACCCTGGCAGTTGAAGCACTGTGTGGGCCCTGTTGCTTTTCGTAGTGATGCTTTTTAGCTTTTCGGTGTCCTCCCTCTTCACCGTCATGACAAACATTGGTAAATGTCTCCTGTCGCTCTTTCTTGAAGTCATGTTCTTAATAGACACGACTTCTATTTCGTATTCATCTCTGATGGCCTCGAACATCTCAGTCGTGTTCGTAGTTGGAGGTAACCCTCTCAAAACCATCCTTGGTTTAATTTCCTCTTCCAGTGGGAATGCAATCCATTGTATTGGATTGTCTTCATTGAATTTCTCAATGATTTTTACCATTTTGCGGTAGTCTTCGGGGTTCTTGGCTTGGATGAGTGTTTCCCTGCCACCTCTCGACAGCTTGTTTGCTGTGATAACTTGCTGTTTCTGTGCAATACTTAGTATTGCACCCGTGTATCTCACACTCTGTAATTTGATTACAGGTGGTTTTACCCAAGTTTTCTTGGGTGCTTCTTCAATGTTCATCTGTGACGGAGACGGAGGACGCCGATCGGCTTTTTCTTCACCTTCCTGATGTTGTTTCGGAGGGGTGGGGGTGGGAAATCTTCTTTTCTTCCTTTTGTTGTTTTATCTACTTTTTGCGTATTTTTTGGGATTGTTCCCGTAGCTTCGGTTTGTGTATTTTTTGGAATGGCTCCTGTGGACTTTTGTTTCTTTTTTCCCTGAGTTTTCGGGTTTTCCTCTGGTTTCGCCTGATTTTTCAGGTTATCTTCGTTTTTGTTTTTCTGCGCCTGGTTTTCCAGGTTTTCCTCGGGATTTGTCGAGTTCAGTTGATTGAACTTTTTGTCCATATGCTCGATGATGGACTTTTGTGAGGCTACCATTGTGTCTTGGAGCTCTTCTATCTTTTTTCGTAAAGATGCTATTTTTGCATCTTTTTCCTTTAGTAAAATCCTGAGTGCTTGTAGTTCAGACTTTTCGTCCTCGCTACTTCTTTGTCTGGTCCTTTTTTGTGTTAGCCTTTTAAGCGTATCTTCGTCAGTAGTTACTGGTTCTGCTTCGCGGTTTCCCTCCGCTCTGTCTTTTGTCCTCTTCTTCTTGTTTTTGGGACGTTTGAATTCCCCTTCGTTATCTGGCTTCTCCTCGTCTATCGGTAGCTCCTTGAAAACCTCGTAGTTAGCGCTGCCGTCGTCCATGGGGGGTAGTGCGTTGTAGATGTTACAGTGGAGTTTCCTCTCACTGTAACCATATGGGGTGGGACTGGGAGCTGCCTTTCTGTCAGGCGCGGATCGAGAGCGATCCATTTCGGGGGACGGATGTCTTAACGTGGAAGAGGGCTTTTTTGTCATCCGTCTGGCCCGTTGCCAGCACGGTTTCTGGGTGCCACCCAGTGACCTCTTACGCGGTAGTTCACGCTTTAGGCAGAACTAAAGCGGGGATCCTCTTGATTTTCTCACTTCTCTGACCCTGGGGCCGTGTCTGCCAGATATAGAGTTCTAAACAACTATATCCCACAGTGTCATCCCAACGGAGGCACAGAGAATATCCCGACGGGCAAGCCCGTATGCTTTTTCGCTTTCCTACGCCTCAATTTTGGCCTCCGTGAAGATCTGATTTTAAAAAACAAATCTCCCCGGCTAACCTAGTTGTAACGTAGGATTTTGCCTCTCTTTTTCAGGCCTAGGCGCTGTTAACGCCAAGTCTCCGCTACCGTGCTTACATACACGGCACGAACTGATAAATTCGGCTCGGACTTGGTCGCTGCAGCTCCTCGGCGGTGTCGCTCTTCGCTCTTCGGCACGTCTGCACTGCTCGACTGCTGGAGTCGAACTAACTTGATCATCTTAGCAGTGATACCGTTCTATTTATGGAACGACACGTTGTTCGCTGCCCCTGCGCAAGCGGTAAAGCTTTGGTAAAGCGGTAAAGTATATGTAAAAAAGACGCAGAATAACGCGGTGTTATCAAAGTAATAAAAAACCAAGAACACCTGTGAGTTTATTGGTCCGGCCAAGATATACGATATGGGGTTAAAATGAATGATTTTTCTTACACAATGTGCTTTTCAGATTGCAGTTTTCCAAAAAAATGGAGATGCCAATTTTAACGCTAGAAATTTCAAGATAATATTACAAAATGAAATAAGTAATTAAAATAAGTAACTAAATAAGGTCATATGTAAAAAAATTAAAAATAATAAAAAAACATTATTTAAGAAAGCACTATTAAATACAGTTGTAAACAAAACCCACACATTTAAAAATACTAGTAGACAAAGATGGATAATACATTATATCGTCACTATCGATATACCTGCTAAACAACTATGTATAAGGTATACGAAGTATAACTTTAAGAAAATGTGAGAAGTAATCTTTATTAAGGACTTAGCAAGCTTCACCTTGGGTATGGTATTAGGTAAAGATGTAAGATAACAAGACCAGATACTAAACTAATAAAATAAAATATAATTATTCAATAGGATTAAATAAATCCCAATAAAGGTTAGATTATAGAATTAAACTAAACCCCATTGTAGATTATACCCTTATGGAATTATACTGGATGACGCTAGATTTAAGAGTATATATTTTAAAGGGGTCGTTTGGCCTCATTAACCTTTTTATACTACGACCTGAACAATATTTTCCCAAACATACTAAAATCTGCAAACAGAAATATAAAACTCAAACTTAATTGATGCATCCAAAAAGAAAAATATTCGGAGCAGAAAGCAGTTTTCTTAGAGAAAGATCATTAAAAGCTACATAACAATTTAAGGAATACAATATTATAGAGACATTTACAAGAAGATTCTAGATATCTTTTTTATGACCAAAAGCAAGTTAACAATATTTAAGGGTCACCACGCTGCTGCACACACCCATGTTGGGAGTGCAAAAGCTTTTTAGATCCGATTTCTTGGGAGGATCAGTCTCTTTTGCTTGTGTTTCTCTATTTTCCTCTTTAACGGTTTTCTCTATTTTCTTCTGCCATTCTCTTACACCTGCGTTTTGTAAGTCTTCTTCAACTCCTTACACTGCCACTTTGCGCATGATTTTCCCCTTTTCTTTCTTTCTCCTGGACTCAATTTTATCATCGCATATGTCACTACTTCATCTTCTTGTCACTGGTTTATTTTGGTCACGACATCTTCTTTTAGCTCTTAATCTTTAAATTTGTTTTGCTTATATATTCAGTTGGACCTGTTTTAATTAGGCCCAGTATGATTTTAATGATTTTTCTGTTTACTATTCATAAGTCTTGTTCTTTTCTTTTAGTCAATGTCATTGTTTTGCTGCCTATAAAAGTATTGGTTTAATTATTGTATCATGTATGTTAGTCTTAGTTTTCTTAGTTTTTCGATAATCTTTGCAAAAATACTAAAATAAGCTTCATTCGCTGCAAAATTTTTTTCTTTTAGTTCTAACATTTTTTCTTCGGTGTTACTTACTGTCACTGCCAGGTATTTGAAGTGTTCAATGTCTTTAAATTTGAAACTACCTATTTTGATTTTTTTCCTAATCCAAATATGTTTGTCTTTTCCTAATTTAATTTAGTCCCTGTTTTTTCTTCTAGTATCTCTTTGATTATATTTCTATTCTTTAAAATAATAACAATATCGTCTACAAAGGTGATTATTTGCCCACCTCTTGTTCTTAGATTTTTTTTGTTTATATTTTGTAGTAAACGGGTGTAAGCTAGATTAAACAGTGTTGTGGATAAGGCATGTCATTTTCTCCCTTCTTCACTTATAATGATTTTATTTGTCTTCCTCTCTTAGCGTCTTTATTCTAATTTTGTTAGTTTTTATTGTCACATTTATTTATTTTCTTAGTTTAAGTGGGATTTAAAATTTTTTCAGTGTTATTATTAGTTCTTCTCTTTTAATTAAATTTAATGCCTATTGGAAGTCGATAAATAGCATTTCCAATTTCAGTTTCATATTGTCATTGGTATTGTCCCACTCCATGCTTCGTTATGTTTGACATTCTTCTCCATTTTATTGATACCATTATTTTATACGTCGTACTTGTAATGTTATCCTTTATAGTTTTTAAACATTTGTTAGTCTCCCTTTTTATATATTATTATTACCTATCCTGCTTTTCAGCCCACTAAAATTTTTCTTCTTTTTACATATTTTTCAATACTGTTAGTATTTTTCCATCAGCTCCTTTCCACCGTATTTTACAAGTTTCATGTTATTTATTACTTCCTCTATTGTTGGATTTATTGAGATCTCGATGTCTACTTCGTCTGCTCCTTCTTCGTCCACCATTTCCTTCTTCTCGTTTGTTTATTTCTTTTCTAGTATATTTCCCCGTTAAGAGTTCTGTTTAGTGATCTATCCAAATTTGCTTATATTTATTGTCCTCTATTATTACTATTACCTCTTTAGCTTGTATTTCGTTTGTTTAACCTTTGTATTTTTTGGTTTGTTTTTAATAATTTGATAAAAAATTTTAGTGTGCCTATTTGTTCTTTTCTGTTCTCTTTCTTGAATTTTTATTCATCTACCGTTAATGTAGTTTTATAATTTTATTAGCGCTCTTTTTTGTCTGTCTTCCTCTTTATTCGTTCTTAGCCATTTAGTTGTAGCTTGCATTTTTTTTTGCTATCATTTCTTTACATTTCTGGTTGTACCATTCGTTTTTTGTTATCTTCTGGTATTTGCCTACCTGCTTATTTTACTTCTTCTTTTGATTTTTGATCGTCTCCCATTCTGATGGTATATCTCCTGCCCATATATTTTTCTCTTATTTAGACTGTTACTTTCTTTTTATATTTCTTCTGGTATCTGTATTCTGCAGTTTATTGACATTCCACTTTTTCTATTGTTTTTTCTGTTTCGTTTCTATTTTAACTTTTTTTCTAACAGTGGCTGTTCTTTCTTTTCCCATAGTGGCCTGAATATGCACACATACCTGTAAATGTTCTCACATCCTTTATAAATGATTGTTTTCTTTTTTTATTCAGTTTTGTAATCCATTTGGCTGTGCGTTTAACTTTATGTACTATGTGTTACTTTATATATTTTAGAGTAATCAAATTTTGTTGAGCTTATTTCCATGTTGGTTGTTGTTGATAATTTAAACAATCTTAGCCAATTTTTATTTATAGTTTTATATACTATATGCTTTTCTGCATTTTTTTTTTTAAATTCCATTTTCCAATCTAGGCAATGAGGTCTCCTATTACAATTACAAAATTTTCTCTGGGTATTTTTTTATTTCTTCCTTTACATATTTGTTTGCATTTCATGACTTCTCTTCTAGATATCCCGCTATAATGAATCGTAATCCTTTTTGCTGTTGCTTTTTTCTTCTGAGTATAACATTGTAAAATCCCGTTTATTTATATCTCTTTGTCCCTCCCAACGTAATTCTTACTGTGCTGCAATATCTATGTTTATAATTTTTGAGTTATTTGCCTATTTCAAACATATTTTCTCCAGAAAATATCATTACTATGTTCCATGTGTTTATTTTCAACTTTTTATTATTTTTTTTTTGTTTTTTTTCTTTCGTCTTTTACTTTTGTTTTCTTGTCTGTTCTTATTTGTTTTTTTTATTGTGATACATGAGTGTATCTGATATCTTTAATGTTTTTGCCTTGCCCGTCACCAAATGACTTTTGTCTTGTATTGTCTCTGTCGTATCGGAACTAGTAAACATGTGGAAAAATTCATATGTTTACCAGTTGTTATCTAACATTGCGCAATATTACACAATAAGGTGCAATGTTAGTCTCTACGCTCTTTGTTGGATCTCGTCTTGAAAAAGACGAGATCTGTGGTTTATTCTTGTAGGTGTAAGAAATACCACAATAAAATAACACAATCTGTGGTAAAAAAAAACTCAGCCACAGAGTCTTAAGAAAAACGCAGAGCCCTTAGAGCAAAGTGCTCTAGGAGCGCCCGTGAAGGACTGACCTTAACTAGGCGACTACTGACTCGAGATCCGAAAATGTCCCATATTTAAAAGGTGTTTAACTTTTATATGAGATTTTTGGATCTCTCGTCCAATAGGATTTAATAAAAAGTTCCAGAAGGAAGGGCGATGCGCATCAGGGTGCGTATATATTGCACCAGGATGACATCCCCCCCGTTTGGAGACTCGAAGGCTAATAAAAAAAACTGATTTGATTAAAAAAAAATTTAAAAAAGATACAGAGATACAATTTAAACATAAAAGCATAAAAATGTTTACATTTAACCGTACTTACAGTTTTTAACTTTAACAATACACTGCACTGCACTGCACTGAAACACTACACTGCACAGAAATACTACACAGGAGGAGGTCGGTGGTGGTGACAGCATCTTCAGGTCCATCCTCGGTCGATGTACTCACTCCTTCAGCGGGTTCGTCCTCCTCTAGGCTATCCGGATCCCATCTAACTATATCAAACGGTGTTTCGTAGGCCAGGGGCCCAAACCTACGTGGCAAACGACCATCTAACTGGTCCTACTCCGCGATCTACGTTGGCAGCTGGGGCGTCTAACGTCGAAGAGGGCTGGCTCGTCGAAGGTATCTGCACACTGACGGTCTCAGGTCTGCAGAAGGCTCGGATATCGGCACCTCGCTGTCTTCATGAATGTCTTCTGTGCAGGCGGGTCGTGGATTCGATTTTTGTTGGGCGCCATGTCGTATCGGAACTAGTAAACATGTGTAAAAATTCATATGTTTACCAGTTGTTATCTAACATTGCGCAATATTACACAATAAGGTGCAATGTTAGTCCGTACGCTCTTTGTTGGATCTCGTCTTGAAAAAGACGAGATCTGTGGTTTATTCTGGTAGGTGTAAGAAATAAAACACAATCTGTGGTAAAAAAAACTCAGCCACAGAGTCTTTAGAAAAACGCAGAGCCCTTCGAGCAAAGTGCTCTAGGAGCGCCCGTGAAGGGCTAGGCAACTACTGTCGACTACTGACTCGAGATCCGAAAATGTCCCATATTTAAAAGGTGTTTAGCTTTTATATGAGATTTCTCTCGTCCAATAAAATTTAATAAAAAGTTCCAGAAGGAAGGGCGATGCGCATCAGGGTGCGTATATATTGCACCAGGATGACATCTCGTCGGCTGTTAGTTTTTTGATATCAGAATCCTCCAGTTGATTCCTGCTTTTATTCAATTTTTTTCTACTGTCCATGTATTATCATTTTGTTGGGTTTAGTTTGAACACTTTTCCTTTTTCATTTTATCATTTGATTTTATTATCATTCCTTTTTGTATTTGTAGTTCCTCTTTCGTTAGACCATTCTTTTTCTTCATTTTCCGTAACTTTTATTTTTTCTCTTTGTTTGAAAATTTGAATAAAAATGTTTTTTTACCCAATCTCACTGCTTCTTTTATCTTTATACGGGCTTAGTTCGCTCTCATGGTTAAGCGGATTAAGTATTTAGAAGTTATAAGAAAATAATGCTGGCAAAATTTGTACTGTGACTTTTGTTTTTTGTATAGAAATTATATTAAATATTGGTAGTTACATATTTATATACGAGACAGTGCAATTAGATTATTTAGATTATATGCACTTAATTTTTTCCCTATTATAAAAAATGTTAGTGATTGATTTAGAAATTGTATGAGAAATTTTGATCTGGTTTAGGAATTTTGTTAGCTATTATGAATAAGGGAATATGAGCTCTAACATCATAATAATAAAGTAGTTTTGTATTTAGGTAACTATAACATTTGAGAAATATTTATAAAAAATATATTAAAGTACCTGCTTTATAAAGACAACATTCTCTATTTACGCTGACCCTGCCTATTCATTAATATTCATTGTGTACCTGCTAAAGGTATTTTAAAAACTATATTTTCTAAAAAATATATGGCGGGAGCGATTTAGCTGCGATCCTTTTCTGTAGAGTATTAAAATCTGCCTGCCAGAGCGAACTAGTATATGGCCCATTTAATATTTGGTCTACATATTTTACCCTAAATACCCTCTTTAATCCCCGACCACTGTGAAACAAACCCATTAAATGCTGCTAATAATACGAATACTACAAAATAATATTAACGAAGGAACAATACTAAAATAAAAGAGGTAAAGGTTCAGAACACATGGATCGCTTATATAATGTAGTGCGTAAAGATAGAATATAATATAAAACTTGGGTTAGAGAGGTAATAGCCTAGGCTGTTGAAACAATAGCTGATATAAACCTAATTCAAGGACTACAAGAAACAGTAAAAATGAAAGTACGTTAAAGAGTAATAAATAAAATACAATGAGAGAGAATACAAAAGAAGGTTGTATTAGATACATGTGTAAAATCAAAGAAATAAACAGATAGATCAAGAACATAACACAAAAATTTAACCTTTAACTTATAATTAGCTTTAGAAATGTATGCTTATTGTAGCTCGTGTACCCTTTTATTATTTATCGACATATGTATATATACAAATATACAATATACTTACAAAATAAAGAGCCATCGAAAAGAAAAACATATAAAGCTGATCTTAAAATGAGCTTTTCATTTTCTCCAATAGTTAATCACTTTCACACCATAAAATGTATTATAAATATAAACAATCATACATAATCTAACTTGTATATGCCTAGTTATCTAATTTCTCTAAAACACAATTTTAAAGGACATAAAATAGCCTTAAATACTTCACGAAACAATTGGTTACTTTTTTAATACATTTATATTTTGATATGAGGTTGAATGCTCAAATAAATGAACTTTGAAAAATTAGGGCAAATATTGAGCACAGTTTTATTAATTAAATCTTGCCCAAGTACTTTCGCTCACTAGAGCATCCTCAGGGCCATCTGAAATAAGCAAAGAAAGAAGTTAATGGATGATAAAAGTTTTTTTGTGATTAACGTTTTAGACTTACTTCGTCAGTTTCGGGCTCTCCAACAATCCCAGAATATCATAAACATAAAATTAACAATAAAGTTGAACACAACACTACACTAAACAAGGACAAACAGTTTAAAATTATTTAAAATAGTCGAAGCTACATTTTTGTCGGCAACAGGAGAGAGATAGCTTGGAATGGCAGTAACAATCATGTAGCAATCATGTAGATGTGATCTGCACCTTTCAAAATTCTATGTAACTAAGCATTGGCCAAAGGTCCAACTGTCCAATCTGTTTTAGGGCGTATCTTCACAGGTTCAGAAAGACAGATACAGATAAATGCCTATACTGCGAATATTTCGACATTGTTACTCACACAATGCTGGAGTATAATAGATGTACAGTGGAGAAAACCAGAATGTATAAAGAAATAGGTATAAACCCTGCGACTGTAAGAGAGATAATCGTGAAGATGGCGGGAAGTACTGAGGGATGGAATAGTGTTCACAATTACATCCAAGCAGTCATTAAAAAGAAAGAAGAAGAAAGACAACACCAACCGGGCCAACGACTGAGATACGATCTGATTACTATTTTAATGGGAATAAGCCGGAATTGAAGGTTAAAATAAGTTTATTGACGTTTGAATCTTTGATCTTTGATCTTGCACTGATAACTTGTTTATACTCCAACAATTAACAGAAAAAAGAATAGTAGTTGACAACAAAGTACATCTAGCCTTCATCGACCCAGAAAAGGCGTATGATACAGTTCCAAGACTTAAATTGTGGCAAACTTTACAAGAACTTGACATTAGTCCATACCTTTTAGGAATAATCACAGAAGTATACAGGGATAACACTACTTACCTAAAAATCGGAAATAGACTATCAGAGCCAATAAAAGTAACTAAAGGACTAAAACAAGGGTGCAGTATGTCAACCTTACTGTTTAATTTATATATTGAGGCAGTCCTCCAAAATTGGAAAAACCGATGCCAGGGAATGGGAATCCACATAGGAAATGACGTAGTGTTCTCCGTGAACTTTGCGGATGACCAAGTCGTTCTAGCTCAAGATTCTTATGATCTCGAATTTATGATGAAGCGTCTATACAGAGAATATGTAAAATGGGAGTTACAAGTCAGCATGAAGAAAACAGAATATTTAGTTCTCAATTCAGATACAAAGTTTGAAGTGTTGATCGACGAGGACATGGAAATCAAAGGAGGTGGAAAAATTTAAATATTTAAGTGCACTCATTGCTAAGAACGGCTTGGGACAAACCGAAATTAAATACCGAATTTATCAAGGACGTAAAATTGTAGGATGTCTGAACTCCTTATGGCGGAATCTCAACATTTCCAAAAGGAACAAAAAAAAGAATAGGGCAAACCATGGTTGAATCAGTTCTTTGTTATGGCTGTGAAGTATGGAAAATTAATGCAGACCTGAAGAGAAGATTGTTAGCAGTTGAAATGGATTATTTGAGAAGAAGTGCTAGAATATCAAGGCAGGAAAGGAAGACCAACGAATATATAAGAAATAAGATGAATGCTACAGAAACGGTCATTGACAGAATAGAAAGAAGTGGTTCAAAATGTTTAGCCTATTGAGTGGTAGGTTAACCTATTGAGAATGCCTGACGAACGTTGGCCTCAAAAACTTCACAAATTAAAGCCCCCTGGAAGAAGAATCAAAGGTTTGGAGGAGAAGCATGCCTTAAACCGGCAGGATTGGCGGAAATGAACGGGAATACGCCGATAGCCGTCTCCAAAATGTATTGTATTTACAAGTTGAAGTTAACCTTCAATTGTGGCTTATTCCCATTAAAATAGTAATTACTTTACAATGCCACAAGAAAACGCTTCAGAACAATAGATAAGATTTAGATAAGAGAAGGGAGTGTTCCAAAAAGTGAGTGTCGTCAGTCTTACAGTCACCTCCCCACCTCTTTCGGAGTACGGTACGTGCCTCCACACTCCTTTCGGAGTACGGTACGTGCGACAGTCAAATGCACACAAGTAAGAGATGGTGGTTTTAGTTGATAGGCAGGATAATAAATACCTGAATATTTGGCACTGCTATCTTTAGTACTTTAAATTAAACTAAAACCCAAATTTTAGGGACTCACAATGGAGGTATCATAAAAAAATTTCAAAACTCAACCCTCAGAAAAATTGTGAGTACGCCACTGGTTATGCAAGGAGCACTATTGTTTATAAATACTAAAATAATTAACTAAAAACGGCTAAATAGTTTTGTAAAAATAAATAGGTTTTTTATAGATATATTACTTATAGAGTGTAAATTTTATAATATCGTACTTTCAAAATAAAAGTTGCAGTATATACTATTGTGTAACTCTGTAAGTTTCAGCATGACCGGTTCAAAATTCAAACCGATAACATTTATATTAAACTGTTAGTATGACGTTTAGTTTTAAGCGTTTCGAAGCCGAACGTAATGCTATCTATCGATGATAAATACTACCATCATCGTTTCAGATGGAGCCATCTCCCTACATTACAATTTGAAGGCGGCAGTTCAAGACATAATTCTTGTTTAACGAGATTTTTCATATGTTTAGGAAAAAATATTTAACGTTTTATTGCAAATATTTTCCACTTTTACAGTTTTATATATGTTGTTATTAAAACAATTTTCGGTTTCTTACCGGTAACTTTATTATAAGCCGAAACATATTATTTTTTACTATTGGGACAAAACTGTAAATTCAAAATATTTCAAAAAATTCATAAGTATTTCTTATAATTATATCTTGATGCTGTGAAAAAATTAACAAAATCCTATATTTGGTTTTCCCGCTTTATACTCGGAAAAAAGTAGTTTTTTTGAGTTTTTTCAAAAACGAAAACATGAAGTTTGCTTAAAAGTTGTCAAAATACTTCTAGTCATCACATATACCTTCCCAAAAATTTTTACAAATTTTTTGAATTTACAGTTTGTCTTTTGGGGGGTGCAGATCAACCTTAAGAACTTGTTGAAAAACGGTAAAGCTATCTTGCAATATAAATAAGATGTAGCGTTTGTTTCTAATAAATTTTACAGGGTGTTGCAAAATAAGATAAAAAAAAAACAACTTTATTTTTACACTCCTTATATGGGTAAAATGTTGATAATTTTCCAAAATATATTAATACAGTAATTACTTAGAAAAAGACCTACAATATGAAAAAATCATTTAAGTCCAATCAAGTGAAAAAAATAACTTAAAAATTATGTCTAATTTATGGCATTTATTTCTAATAAATTCCACAGGGTGTTTCAAATTAAGCTAAAAAAAAAACAACTTTACTTTTACACCCCATATATAGGCAAAACTTTGACACTCAGAAAACATTAATATAGTAATTAACTAGAAATATCAAAATAAGGAAACGAGAAGTATTTTTAAAGTGACCCTAGATCAGAGTCTTTTTGTAATATCTTATACTACACATTTCAACTGTCAAACTCGTCTATACAGTTGTGACACAAAAAGTTGTATTTCTTAATAACTTGATTGGTCTACCATACAAACACTTTATTCGGATACTGGTTGATATATTGGAAAGAGAACTTAATTTATACCAGTTGGAAAGAAAAACTAAATTTCGATCAGATTACAGTAACAAATAACCATCAAAACTTTAGTAAAAAAGACGAGTCAAATATATTAAATCCCTGGTACTTATTTTTATTGACTTCCACAAAGCATTTAATACGGTGGAAATGGTACAGAATTTATTGGAGCTAAACGAATATTATTCGAAGTATATAAAATTCAATATATTCAATACATAATTATGATATATATTCTTCATTGCATGACTGTGAAAAAAAATTGCTATATAGATGCAGGAGGAAGACATTTTGATAGCAAAACTATTTATAAGTCATAAAGTACACATTTAATTGACTAGATTGGGTCTCAAAGACTAGTAATCTTGATGGACAGAAATTAATTTCTCCAAAATATGAATTACATTTTTATAGCAAAAAATAACAGGAAGCACTAATTACGTTGAACAGCTTCAGTAAGTAACACAAAGAGTACGTATGAGTATATACTATGAAAAAAACAGAATAATGGAAAATCTTGTCTCAAATGAGCTAATCGAAATCGAGAAATTGCCAAAACAAAATATAATATATGTATTTAGGCCAGGAAATAAGAATAACTCGAAATAACTAGAGCTCTAAGCTGCTTTGAGGTATAGGATGTGCAGAATTTAAAAAAAAAACGAGCAGAACAAATGTTCCAATTCATTTAGAGAGAAAATCACTAGTATATTTATCACTACTCGGTACTATTAACGGAAAAATTAGTTAGAGTTAAATACAGTGTAAAACGGAAAGACCAACCTTTAGAATAAACTTAATGAACATCGTTAAAAGAGAAGAATATTAGATTATTAGATAGAAGAGAGAGACAGGTTGCAAGAATGTAGAACGGCAGATGAACACAAAAATTATTTATAGATTATCTTATGCTAGTGAACTTCTCCTTAGGAGGATAAAAATACATCACTAATGTCTAAGAAACACCAGTATTATTTCAATTTTTTTAATTAAAACTTATAAATACTTTTTATTAGTTTTTCCGTTAACTACTGTTTTTCTCAAAAAAAAAAATATTTCAAGCATTACTTAGTTTAGGCCTATATAACGTTTAACAAACTCTCTGTATTTTTAAAAAATACATTTAAAATTAGTTTAATGTACAGAGTGTTCCATTAAAAAAAAAACAAAACTTTAGTTAATTCCGTTGTTCTGACTAACCGTGTATAATCGAAAATAATTTTAAACTAGAGAAGTCTTGCATTTTAACATAATCTACAATGGGTTACCACAATTTAAGTTACTATTAGGCTGTTGTAAATTTCGTAAAACTGATTATTTTATCTTTCTTAGTGTTAATTTTTTATTTCACTTAAAAACTAACAATATTAAATACATATTATGGAAGAGATGTAATTTCAAAATCTAAAATTAAGGTTCTTCGGATTTTTTTAATATGCACCAGTCACCTCACACTGCTAAGATGATCAGAATCTTTCCTATCGTATATGGCGAAATATCAATTCTACTGATACACTAAAACGCATTGCTTCAGTTCCGACCCGAACGCCAACATTTCTTGCAATGTTAATTAGGACAAAACGTATGTAGTCTCACTGTGTTCCAATTGACTTTTTTTTATATTATTAAAAACTACTTACATTTCATTTTTATTGCTTTAATTCATAAACCAGTTAATTATATATTTCCTACATACAAAGTATTTATATCAATTTAACACCACTTCTTCTTTTGCTCGCTGGTCTCTCGGTATAACTCTGTATGTCAATATCCGATCTCCAATTGTTGCTTATTCTTTTTCCTTCTTCTTCACCTAGTGTAAGGCACATAATATATGAGTGTTCTAATTTTTTTTTGTTTTCGTTTTGATCATGTTAGCACGTTTTATCCATTCCAGCTTATCGAAAAACAGAAAAATTAATAAATTGTCATACACAGACGGCAAAACGGCATTCAATAAGAATTCAAAAATATAAATATTGCATCGTATGAAGTATAATATAGGTTAAATAGGTGACTAAATATTAGAAATAGTTCATATCCAATATCTTACTTAGAAATTAAAAACGTGAAGTTAAAGTAATGATTAATGGATTGAAATAAATTGTCTTAAGGGATATAATTGCTGTACTAAAATCTCTAAAAGAAATCCTCTGTATATAGAGAACTACCATTACCCAACAGATATTTTAATTATCAAAATAGAAATAATAACGCCAATACATGAAAGAGCGAAAATTACAAAATGTTAAATATATGCGATATAATGATTATACATATATAGTCCTTTTCCATCATATTAATAGCACATTATGTATGCAAATCCTCAACAGGTTAAAAAACCATAGGCGTCACCCTATACTTGTTTTGAAATAAATAAAAAAATTAATATTTAAGATGCCGTCAACAATTCATTATCTTTTAAAAAATCTTCTGTAAAATAATTGTCCACTAATCTCACTATACCTTTTTTGTGCGTAAAAAACGTCGGTATATATGCCACACGATTATTGTTAATTATACACGGGTGATTAACGAGAGAATTTAATGTTTCACGAAATAAATTAATGTAAACAGTAATTTAAAAAATTTTTGAATAAAATACTTTATGAAATGGTATATAAAAAACCAGTTGGGCTATGTTAAATTGACAAAACGTTTTCGGAATAAGTATTCCATCATCAGTGTCTAGTTAATACTTGGATGTAGCCACTAAATATGTGGGTAAAAACCCTTTAAAATTATTAAATGAAATTTAGTTTACATTATGTCTAATTTACAAATAAGATGGTAAAGTTACCGTTGGATTGGTAACATGGCGACATATGACTCTACATTAAGTTGCAAGTCCTGAGACGGTATGTCTACGAGGACTTTATTAAAGCAACTCTTTAGACTCTATTAAAGTTGCTTTAATAAAGTCCTCGTAGACATACCGTCTCAGGACTTGCAACTTAATGTAGAGTCATATGTCGCCATGTTACCAATCCAACTGTAACTTTACATTTTATTTGTAAATTAGACATAATGTAAACTAAATTTCATTTAATACGTTTTAAAGGGTTTTTACCCACATATTTAGTGGCTACATCCATGTATTAACTAGACACTCTTTAGACTCTATTAAAGTTGCTTTAATAAAGTCCTCGTAGACATACCGTCTCAGGACTTGCAACTTAATGTAGAGTCATATGTCGCCATGTTACCAATCCAACTGTAACTTTACCATTTTATTTGTAAATTAGACATAATGTAAACTAAATTTCATTTAATACGTTTTAAAGGGTTTTTACCCACATATTTAGTGGCTACATCCATGTATTAACTAGACACTGATGATGAATACTGATTCCGAAAACGTTTTGTCAATTTAACATAGCCCAACTGGGTTTTTATATACCTTTTTATAAAGGATTTTATTCAAAAATTTTTTTAATATATGGTATACAGCCAAATACAGGAACTTAGTTTCCTTGTGGATAGTAATTTAAAGGTGATTATTGTTTTCTATACAAGTTATCGCCTGACACAAAAAGAATACCTTCTTTGAACGATTACCTAGAATTACTGATAAGGCTTCACTAATGATAGTTTAGGTAGTTTTTATGCCACATTACAGCTTATGCCAATAATATAAATTAGACATTGTTTGCATCTTCATTTAGTTTGTAGATGTACATTGTTCATGTCTTACCTACCTAAGTTTTTGGTGTCGATATTTTGTTATTTGCATTTAAAAATGACGTCGACAACAGGTTTTATCCCGGTTAAGTGTAGTTTTAAAGGTCAGTCTAAGAGAGAAAAATATAATATTAAATGTACACGATGCACTTGTACATCAACGCCCTTTAAGTAATGTTCGTGAAATCGTTAACATGTGTTCAAATATGACAGGGGTTGGAGAAGTAACAATTTATAGATTCCTAAAAGAAAGAAAAGGAGGAACTGTTTCATCTCCCAAGAAGAGTGGAGGGAGTAAACCCTTGGAAATTGAAGAAATACATAAAAACATGATAAGACGCAGCGTCCACTGATTTTTTTTAACAAAGAATTTCCAACATTGGACAAAATCCAAACATTAATTCGAGAAAACGAAGAGTTACCAATCATAAGCAACAAGAAATTATGGGGACTATTGAGAGAGATGGATTTCGTTGGCAAAAGAATAGAGAAAATTCGTTTTAATTGAAAAAGTTACATTGTATGTTGGAGACGAGATTATCTAAGAACTATTAAAAAGTACCGAGAAGAAGGAAAACAATTTTTTTATTTGGACGAGTTTTGGCTAAATGAAGGTCATGCTGTACCATATCTATGGGTTGATATAAATGTGAAAAGTTCCCGTCAGGCATTCATCGAAGGTGTATCTGCTGGAATAAACAATATTCCCGTTGGAAAAGGACGCAGACTCCTAATAACCATATTGGAAACGAATACTGTTTTGTCAATGGTGGATTATTAAGTTTTGCCTTAAAATCAACCAAAGATTACCACGAGGAAATGACTGCTGACGTTTTTGAAGAATATTTCAGAAAATGTTGGATTTAATTCCAAAAAACTCTGTCATAGTCATGGATAATGCTAGTTACCATTCAAGACTAACAGAAAAATTGCCAACAACGCATGGAAAATAGGAGAGATAATCGAATGGTTGAATAAACACGCAATTGAGTACAAGGAGAATTCGACAAAAAAGGAATTATTACCTATTGTAAGGCAACATAAAGCAGCTTATAAAAAATATATAATTGATGAAATGGCATTAAACCGTGATGTAATTATTTTACGTTACCCCCATACCACTGTGATCTGAATCCGATAGAAAAATATATGGTCTCAAGTAAAGGGTGAAGTCGGACGCAACAACAAAACTTTTAAATTAGAAGACTTACAACAATTATTAGAACATTCCTTATCAAAAGTGACTCCAGAAAATTGGAAAAATGCTGTTAGTCATGCTCACAAGGAAGAAAATAAATGTGGAATTTGGATAATATGACTGATGCAATGCTGGAACCGGTAATAATTAACAATTGGAGTTGAAGATTCCTTAGATTCTGAAGAAAGCAGTGAATCTGAAATGGAATTTGATTAAAATACTACTCGGTACTATTAACGGAAAAATTAGTTAGAGTTAAATACAGTGTAAAACGGAAAGGCCAACCTTAGAATAAACTTAATGAACATCGTTAAAAGAGAAGAATATTGTAGACAAACTGAAAAAGAGATATTTTTAAATGTATTACAAGGAAAAATTTATATGGGAGAGACAGGTTGCAAGAATGTAGAACGGCAGATGAACACAAAAATTATTTATAGATTGTCTTATGCTAGTGAACTTCTCCTTAGGAGGATAAAAATACATCACTAATGTCTAAGAAACACCAGTATTATTTCAATTTTTTTAATTAAAACTTATAAATACTTTTTATTAGTTTTTCCGTTAACTACTGTTTTTCTCAAAAAAAAATATTTCAAGCATTACTTAGTTTAGGCCTATATAACGTTTAACAAACTCTCTGTATTTTTTAAAAAATACATTTAAAATTAGTTTAATGTACAGAGTGTTCCATTAAAAAAAAAACAAAACTTTAGTTAATTCCGTTGTTCTGACTCACCGTGTATAATCGAAAATAATTTTAAACTAGAGAAGTCTTGCATTTTAACATAATCTACAATGGGTACCACAATATAAGTTACTATTAGGCTGTTGTAAATTTCGTAAAACTGATTATTTTATCTTTCTTAGTGTTAATTTTTTATTTCACTTAAAAAACTAACAATATTAAATACATATTATGGAAGAGATGTAATTTCAAAATCTAAAATTAAGGTTCTTCGGATTTTTTTTTAATATGCACCATAACTGAAATAACGATAATTTACTCCATATTGTTGTTTTACACAAAAGTACCAAATAAACGGATTTTTTATTAAATTATATTCCTAAAACTTTATTGTTAATATTTTAAACTAAAATAAATATATTTTAGGACTTTAACTGCTATCAGCAATGGAATGCATTATTCGTGGACAGCACCTTTATTACCTATTCTTCAAGGACCTGGTTCTCCATTGAAAGTTACCGACAGTCAAGCAGAATGGTTAGAAAATTCATTTATGCTCGGTGCGTTTTGCGGAGTTTGGATAACAATGTATTTAGTTGACAAAATCGGCCGAAAGAAATCTATGCATTTAGCTTCATTTATAATGTTATCCGCTTGGGTAATTACGGCTGTAGCTCCAAGAGTAGAATACATAATTGCTGCAAGAGCATTTGCTGGATCAGCAGGAAATATGGCGTTTGTAGCTACGCCCATGTATATTGCTGAAATAGCTGAGCATAAAATAAGGGGATTTTTAAGTAGTTTAGTCTATCTTATGATGCTTATAGGTATTCTTTTAATATATTCCGTGGCACCTTTTGTTCCCTTTTATGCTCACTGTATTTTGGGGGCATCATTCGATTTAACACAACTTATAATTTTTCCCTTTATGCCAGAAAGTCCTTATTATTTACTATCTAACAATAAACCAGACGATGCTTTACAATCTTTAAAAAAATTACGGAAAAAAGAGCATGATATAAAAAAAGAATTAGAAAATATTAAGTTAGCAGTAGATCGGCAAAAAGCAGAACAAGGTAGACTCCTTGATCTTTTTCTGGTTTCTAGTAACCGTCGAGCTATGCTTATAATGGGCTTATTAAATACAGCTCAACACTTAAGTGGTATTAGCGTTCTCCTTATGAATATTCATATTATCCTTGAAGCTGGAGGGTCTATTTACATCGAGCCACGAATGGCTGCGATTATATTTTCTGCAACAATGGTAATCGCTGCGACAGTAGCTTCCCTGACTATGGACAAATTTGGGCGGAAAACTTTACTAATTTCGTCCAGTTTGCTAACCGGACTATGTCTGCTTGTTTTAGCTATTTACTTTAGTTTTAAAAATGGCGGAACCGACACTATTAATTATAGTTGGATTCCCACTGTATGTGTCATGCTATTTGCTCTAACTTTTAAGCTGGGGTTGGGTATGGTACCTATAGTGCTCACAGCAGAAATTTTTCCGACAAATATGAAAGCTTTCGGTATGGCAATTGCAGATGGATTTTATGTTGGAGCTTCATTGCTTTCTTTACAAGTGTACCAAAGATTAACTCAATATTTTGGATTAGAGTATCCTTTCTACGTTTTTTCTTGTTTCTGCGTCTTCGCAGCTCTATTTACTTTTATATTTATACCTGAAACAAAGGGTAAAACTTTGGAGGAGATACAAATGATTTTGAAAGGACACAATATATAACTTAAAATGAGATTACCAGAACTGAACTATACCTATATATAAACTATAACTACAACTATAAGTATTACAATAATTTACTCTTTGTATAATAAATTGCCAAAATTATTTTGTTTCTTAAATTAATTTTTAAACTAACCCTAATGCCCAAATATTAATATAGGGACCTTAGCTTTATCAAAACACTTTCTATTTTAAGAGATTCTTTTTTTTTTCTTAAAATAAAAATAAATTTAATTTTACAAATTAATATTTTATTTATTTTAATATGAAATAAACTTGCATTATTTATTTCATATTAAATTTCTAGCTAATTTATTTCATATTAAATTATTTGTATATTTGCATATTTTAATATGAAATATATTGGATAGATAGGAAAATATACAAAAAATTTATAATTTTAGTAAGAATAATCTCTAAATTAGTAGAAAATGGCAGACGGGGCCTCATCTGTCCCTATATATAAAGTTTATTATATACAAGACATGCTTATTCTTAATGTTGGCAAGAAGAAATATTTCAACTTACTCCTTATGTAAAGCAGCGCTTTAACTAGATTTGCTCCATTCTTCTTCATTTGCTCACAACTCTATATTATGTCCATTGTTAGTTGTTTGTATCTAATCCGTCTTTCCAGATCTTTGTCAGATATATTCCCACTTATTTTTAGAATTTCGTGTTCTTGTAAAACTTATTTAATATTTAAGAACATTAAGACTGTTCATTATCGTCTATTAGAAGAAAATCTCCAATTTGTTGAGAAAATGGCAAACTAATGGGTAAAATAACCAGGTCCTTGGTTACATGTATGTATTCATACTCGATATTACCAAAATTGTTAATTGAGTGTTTCCTATCATCTTAAAATATAATTTAACCACCATCAAGTGATACAATAGAATCCGTGTTTTAATATAAATGTTTAGTTTAGTCTATTGTCGTTTTATATTATAGGCTAAATGAAAAACTAGGCGGACTGTAACACTGACTTTATTAAAAACTAACAAAACGCTGTTAAAACTAAACTTTATCGTCTTTTTTTAGATGGAAACTTTTAAAAACAAATTTATTGCTTTATACCGCTTACAATTAATTGCTAATTAACTGCTTGTAATTGTACATTACTTGTTAATGTCTCGATATCGTCTCTCTTTCTCCTTGGCGCCCACTCTGCTCGATGAAGTAACGCATTGTTACCGCTTGTAATAAAAAGTCTAAAATAATTGAAAGCAAAAGCTCTTTGTTTTCAATTGGTAATGTAGAAATTTTCGTAAAGTTCGGCTTAACGATTCCATCTTGGGTCTTGATTGATGCTACTCTTGCGACGTCATCAGAGCCCTTGAAAATATGAACAATGCGACCTAAACGCCATTGAGTAGGTAGAGTATTGTCCGACACAATAACTGGATGTGCTGATATCTAGTAAGACGGTTTACCCTTTTTTTCGGTAATGTTGCGGTCTGGACATGCAATCAATGGTCGACCAATTAAAAAATGAGCAGGAGTTAATGGAGTATAGTCGGATGGATCGGATCATAGTGGACAGAGCGGACAGGAATTTAATATAGCCTTAATTTGATTTAATACAGTATTGAATTCCTCAAATGTAAAATGAGTATTTTAAAGAACTCTCTTAAAATGGTGCTTGCAACTCTTAACACCAGCTTCCCAGTTTCCACCCATATGTAGTGAATACGGTGAGTTGAAATGCCATGAAATAGTTTCTTCAGTATATGCTTTCTGCAAGGTTAGTTCGTTATTAGAAAGAAAAGTGACTAACTCTTTGAATACATCCACAAAATTAGTTCCGTTGTCAGAAAATATCTTTAAAAGTTTGCCCCTTTGTGCAACAAATCTACGCAGAACAAGTAAAAATTCGTTTGCTGAAAGATTTGAAACAAGTTCCATATGCACCGCCTTTGTAGTGAAACAGATAAACAAACTGATGTAACCTTTAATTATAGAACCATCACACCCCTTTGCCCACCCGTTTTGATATTGAAAGGTCCAGCATAATCTTCTCCGGTATGGCTAAAAGGACAAACAAATTGAGGCGCTATTTACGTAAGTTACTCATCATAGGTTGTATGGTTTTTGTATTAAATCAAAATCAAGTAAGGCACGATTTAACAGTTGACCTAGCGACTCTTCTGCCCCCGATGGGCCAGAATTGCTCTCGGATAGTGGCTAATATACCCTAAGGACCAAGATGCAATAATTTATAGTGTTTAAATTGAAAAATAAGCTGACAAAATTTGTGCTTTGAGTCTAAAACAATAGGATGAATTTGATCAGACAACCGCCTACCCGCAGAAGTCCTTTATCTTCCAAAAATGGGTTTAGACTAGCTAGTTTGCCCTAAATTATTGATTTGCTATTGGTTAAGAGTTCAATTTCGTTTGAGAAAGATTCTTGTTGTGAGATTCGAATTAATGAATGAAAAGCTTGATCTAATTCGTCAATGGAAATAGAAAATTTATTAAAAGATCTTTTCTCTTTATGTGAGCGCAGAAAATTTGATTTGAAACAAAAATACAACAAACCACTCTTTTTAAATAACTGAGACGTGAAAAGCGCTCAAGTGGAAATAGCTTTGAGGTAATGGCCAAATGAGTGAAATTCTTTTGCTCTAATTCTGGCAGGTCTAAAATATAGTCTAACTTAGAAGTGGGTCAGGAAGATTCATTCAACTGAAGCCATAAAGGACCTGACCATCATATCTCGTGATTTAAAATTTGGCTGGGAAATAGACCTCTGGACAAGATGTCACACGGATTGTCACGTGATGATACGTGTCGCCATTTGCAAATGGAAGTAAGAGATTTAATTTCGGATACTCGATTGCTGACGAATGTGTTCAGTAAATTTGGACTGGTGCGAATCCAGTATAATACTATATTAGAATCGGGCCATAAAATAGTTTCGTTTATTGTTATTCTCAAAGATTGCTTCACTTTATTGAATAAACGTACTAAAAAAAGTGCTCCGCAAAGCTCTAACCTAGGGATACTAATTGTTTTTATTGGATCGACCTTTGACTTGAAGCAAAATAAATGAATGTGGACCTTATTGTCATGATAATAAGGTCCACATTCATTTACTTTGCTTCAAATATATATATATATATATATATATATATATATATATATAAATATATATATGTATATATATATATATATATATATATATATATATATATATATATATATATATATATAAATATATATATATACAGATTGAACGAATTTAAAACGGAACATACGAAATCAATGTATTTCGGCTCAACTCCGCTCTAGGTGGTTGGCCAACAAAAGGTTGTCAAATAATTATATTATAAAAATCCAATACTTCAGCAGGCTGCTGGATTCTGAATTCATTCAAGAACAAATCAAAACTCCTCCCAAATAGGTTGCCTAGAATCACTGAAAAAACTAGACTACACAAGCAGTTATTATGCTGTCAAACCACTTATCGCTTCCTTATAGTCCAAGAGATAGAGCCGAAATTTTGAACTGATCAGTAATATGACATTTCTCTATTGGAATATATTCATTGTAACTGGGTTAAGACTTTGCCTTACAGGCGGACCCCCTCGTGGTACAGGGGGTGGCTATACAGGGATGAAGTTGTCATTTTTTTCGGAAAAATTAACGATCGATAATATGGCTGAAAATTTGCCCAGAGTAAGATCTTGGTATAACTAGACGAAATCCCAAAGGGCGGACGCGAGAGTGGATACGTAAGGGGTGGCGGACAGGGGTGAAGTTGCAATTTTTTGGGGAAAAATTAACGATAAGTAATATGTCCGCCATTTTCATGGCTCATTATTTAGCCCCTAAAAATTCTAAATCCAAAAGGGCGGACAGCTGGGTTGGTACATAGAGCCATAAAACGGGGTCAAATGTACCACTTGCCTGCGCATTTTAGGTCTCGGTAACAATTTTCAAACTGATTTTATTATGATATTTTTATACCGATTGATTTGAAAATTTGTATGCTCACTTCTGTTACTATTCTGAGAAGCGTCAAGTAGAGTTTTCCTCAAAATTTTCCAAAAAAATTTCCGTAAATGAAAACTTTCGTAATTTTTAAAGATAAAATCTAATTTGTAGAATCCTTTCGATTTTCTGTAAGTTATACCATGATTTTTTTCCAAAAATTTTCAAACGATTTTTCCGATAAGAAAAAAAAATTTAGAAAAACTTTTCTAAAACATTTGATAAAACTCTACGTCATCGTCTGAATCTTTTATAGAATATTTTGTAGTTTTAAAATGATATTATGATAATGTTTTTTTTTTCAAACTAAAGTCATATTTACTTTACAAATTAATTTTTAATTGAATAAATGTTTGATATTTGATATTTTATTAAATTAAAGTAATTTTATAAATTTTTTTTTCTTATCGGAAAAATCGTTTGAAAATTTTTGGGGAAAAATCGTGGTATAACTGACAGAAAATCGAAAGGATTCTACAAATTAGATTTTACCTCAAAAAATTACGAAAATTTTCATTTACGGAAATTTTTTTGGAAAATTCTGAGGAAAACTCTACTTGACGCTTTTCAGAATAGTAACAGAAGTGAGCATACAAATTTTCAAATCAATCGGTATAAAAATATAATAAAATCAGTTTGAAAATTGTTACCGAGACCTAAAATGCGCAGGCAAGTGGTACATTTGACACCGTTTTATGGCTCTCTGTACCAACCCAGCTGTCCGCTCTTTTGGATTTAGAGTTTTTAGGGGCTAAATAATGGGCCATGAAAATGGCGGACATATTACTTATCGGTAATTTTTCCCCAAAAAATTGCAATTTCACCCCTGTCCGCCACCCCTTATGTATCCACTCTCGCGTCCGCCCTTTGGGATTTCGTCTAGTTATACCAAGATCTTACTCTGGGCAAATTTTCAGCCATATTATCGATCGTTAATTTTTCCGAAAAAAATTACTTCATCCCTGTATAGCCACCTCCTGTACCACGAGGGGTGTCCGCCTGTAAGGTAAAGTCTTAACCCAGTTACAATGAATATATTCCAATAGAGAAATGTCATATTACTGATCATTCCAAAATTTCGGCTCTATCTCTCCGACTATTAGGCAAGCTCCTCTTTCCTTTAAAGGAGACAGATAGTTGAACGATATTTTATACAATGTCTATCACTGGGTATGGATTTATTTTTGTCCAAGTTTTATATTGGTCCACTATTTCAAATGCAGTTCAAACAGACATATATTAAATTGTATGTTCCGTTTTAAATTCGTTCAATCTGTATATATATATATATATATATATATATATATATATATACATATATATATATATATATATATATATATATATATATATATATATATATTGTTATGATTGTTTATTTTGAGTTCAAACTTAGTTTATTGAGCCAATAAAAAAATTATAACTTATCTGTTATCACAAGTAAAATAATCCTTATATTACCTGTGTTCGATGGATTCAAAAGTTTTTCTAGTTGTCTTTTATCGGGTGGAGAAAAAAGGATAATAATACAAATATATTATATTACAAAGATTTACGTTTCTTTATTTTATATGAACGAATAAAACAATTAAATTAAATTCAATTAACAATTGAACAATTAAATTCTGTCGTTATCTTATCAATCAGCATACAAGAAAATAAATCAAATTATTATGATAATAAGTTTATAAAGCTACATATATTTATATTACGTGAAAAACCAATTTTACTTGAAATTTTCTTTACTTAAAAAAAGAAACCACAAAACTTTAAACTTTTGATTAGCCTAACAAAACCTCAGTTCTTAAATTTGAATGCTAATGACCCTGATGTCGAAACGATCCTTCACAGATATAAAATTCAATTGTACAAATACTTACAGTTTATTTTCTTCTTGAGTTGTATGTTGGAACATACCCAGAAAAGTCCAGTCTCCTCAAAGATGTGACCTCCCCTCTTTGTCACCTCGGCTCCTTCTTTACGTCTCTGCAAACCTCCTTCAGACTACACAAAAACACCTGATTCACTTCTCCAAACTCCGCTACTTATTTATGACACTAGGACCTCCTTTTGTCAACTTGATGCCGTAAGAATACTTTCACATATCCTTTATAAAATGCCCACGGTAGATACAAGGACCTCTTTTAATCTACTTATTATCTCCTTCTTCAAACTATTCACTTCTTTTCGTTACGCCGGTATCCAAACTCACGAACTACACCCTATCTTGAGACACACGACTGTTTCCTTTCGATGACCAAAATATGACTAACTTCTCCTCTCTCATGATCGACTCACCAAATTCCCATTTAAAAACGACCGTCCAATCAAAAAGCTTAAATTGTGTTTACCATGATTTTGGAAAAGCCTAATTTCGGTTTCAGAGAAAACTAAATAGCTTACTTTAAAATTGGTTTTTTCAATACATCATTTATACATATTTTAAAAGATTAAAATATGGTCATTTAATACTCGACTATACAAACAATGAAAAGATTAACTTGCAGGTAAAATGTCTTGTAATTCTAAACAAAGGTTTTTTTGATAATTTCGTTTGCAACGGAAACAGGTCGTTTGCCAAACAAATTTCTATTCTTATCTACACTAAATCTTATCTTAAATTAATATATACATTTTTGTTTCTAATGATTTCTTAAAATTTTATTCCGATGGATATTTTTATTTATTTTTCTTTGGTTGGGAAAGAAAAAGAAAAAGAAAAAAAATGACAAATCCCCGCCTTTGCATATGATAAAAATTACTGAATTATGCAGGGATTTTTCTCTATGCAAAAACAATACCGGCATTTTATTCATAATATTTGTAAACATCGTTGATATTATAAATTCCCCTAATCTTGTCTGATTCTATGTACTTCAACTCATAACTATTTATCCCATTCTCATTGTTTACTATGTACGGACCCTCAAAAACAGGCATTAACTTTCCGCACACATTTCTAGGTATGTTGGACACGCGCAATGCTCTCACCATAACCTTCTCACCTTTTTTGAAAGTAACTGGTCTTCTTTTTCTATTTTGGTCTTGCCTCTGGATATATTTTTCGTTTGCTCTCCGCAATCTCCTCTGCACATTTTCCATTATCTGTGTGTATTCCTTTTGTTCTCTATCTTCCCATGGTCTTAGTGGCATTATACCCTTCATTATATATTCTGGGGTCTCTTTCGTTACAGTGCTCGGGATGGTATTTAGATACGTTTCTACTTCGGCGACTTTCCTATCCCATCGTCGATGTTGACCCTTGTTGTAATCCGTAGAAACTTCGTCACTTCCTGTATAAAACGTTCCGAAGGATTACTCTGTGGATGTCTGATGCTAACAAAATTTGTCTCTATTCCCCGTTCTCGAAGTTGTCCCTTGAAACGATCATTTCTAAAATATGTTGCATTGTCTAGAAGAATCCTTCTTGGTGTTCCTACGGTGGCTATAAAATTGTCGATTTTCCTCATTATTTCTTCCCCTTTCGTGGTACGGCAACTGTATAATTTTACATATTTGGAAAACACATCTACCATGACTAAAACATGTTTATTCCTCTTCGTCGTCATAATTAGATCGCTTAACATATCTATTGCTACAATATCTAATTTGTTCCGGGATATAATATTTTTTGTAACGTTTTCATTTTTGAAATTTTTAATTTTATATTTTTGACAGATCTGGCACTTTTGTGTAATTTCTTTTGCGATGCGGTAATCTTGTCGGCAAATATAATTTTCTCGAAAAACCAGCCAGACTTTTCTGCTACCGATATGTCCATTGTCTTCGTGTAATTTCTGTATGATCCTTTCTGCCAATGTCTGTGTTATCACGTATAGTTCCTTTCCATAAATTCGTTTGAAAAATATACCGTTTTCCCTCTCCGCTCTTCTTTTTTCTCTTTCTTCCAGGTCTTCTTGATTTGTTCTAATTTCGTTTAACGAAAATACCCCTTCCTCTTGTGTCAAAATGTTCAATCCTACATGAAAAGCAATTGCTTCCTTTTTCCCCGAGTCTTCATCCCTTGTGAGAGCGTCGGCTATAATGTTGTCTTTTCCTTTTATATATCGAAACTCAAAGTCATACTCCTGTAGTAACAAAATGCCTCTATGTATACGATTGTTAACCAGACGATTTTTCATCATATGTACCAAAGCTGCATGATCAGTTTCGATTGTGAATTTTGCTCCCAACAGATAAAATCCTAACTTATTTACACAGAAAAGTACGCTAGCAAACTCTAGTTCAGTCACACTGTATTTTCTTTCGTGTGTTTTTGTCACCCGGGAAATAAAACAAATCGGCACTTCTTGATTGTTTTGTATTTGCGACAAAACTCCCGCAAATTTTTGTATGGATGCATCAGTTCGTAGTATGAAAGGCAAATTGTACATGGGGTGATATATTTTCGTTCCTTTCGAGAATTCCTCTTTTAAAATTTGAAAAGCTTTCTCTTGCTCTTCTTTCCAATTCCATTTAACACCCTTCTTCAATAATTTGATCAGAGGAATTTCCTTCTGGCTTAAATCAGGAATTAGTTTTTTAAAATAGTTGATCGTCCCGAGAAAACCTCTCAATGTTTTTAAATTCGTTGGTCTTGGGTATTCATCTATGAGTTTTACCCGGTCCTCGGCTAAACTAACTGTTTGTGTGTCCAATTTAAATCCCAAATATATCACTTCTTTTTGAAAAAATTGACATTTTTCAATATTCAGTTTTAATCCGGCCTTGTCCAATTCTCCCAAAATAATCTTTATGTGTTCCAAATGACTTGATGTATCTGGTAAATAAATGAGTAAGTCGTCGATGTAGTGCACTATGAAATCTTCATATTTATTTAATATTGTATGGAGAGCTCTTACCAATGCTGCACACGCACTTTGTAATCCAAACGGTACTACTTTAAATCGGTATACAATACCATCGATTGAGAAAGCGGTGTAATTTCTACATCTTTCTGCTAACGGTATTAACCAAAAGCTATGTTTCAAATCAATTTTAGAAAACATGTGTGTTCTCGTAATTCTCCCAAAAATAGCTTCGATGTTGAGGGGTGATTCATATTGAGATACCGTGTGTTGATTTATATTTCGGGCATCCAAACAGAACCTCAATTCTCCACTGCTTTTTTTTTACAATCACGATTGGGTTGATGTACGGCGAGTCACATCTCTCTATGATTTGATCTTCTAACATTTTGTTAATTTCTCCTTTCACCTGCTGTCGGTATTTATATGGGATCGGATAAGTTTTCGATCGAAAATTTCCTAAGTCTTTAACCTCAAATGAATGTTCATACTTTTTGGCTACTCTGTTTTCTTCATTTATTAAATCTTCATACTTTCTCAATATTACACGCAATTCCTTTTCCTTTTCTTCTCCACATATCAATTTTCTTTCTTTTTCCTCAATTTCTTTACACATATTTATTTTGTATTCTGCCTCCTACATTTCGCATACTTCTTGAAATACCACTGTTTCAATTGTACCTTTTTCGTCTTCTTTTGTTAATCTTTCTTCTTTTTCTTCTTCTGGGCTCATCTCTTCTCTTGAGGAAACCCACTTTTCACTTTCTTTTGCCAATCTCCTCTTTCTTCTCTGTCCTTGTTTCATTGCCAAATTCATTTCCACCGTTTGTTCTTTGTCTAAATCATTTTTTTGTTTCTCATTTTCCTTTTCCATTTTCTTACTGTCCTGTTCTTCTTCTTTTTCCTCTGTGATTTTCATCGTGTTATTTTTGAAATCTATCACCACATGTTTTTCTGCCAATTCATCCACTCCTACGATCATATCATGCAACATGTTTGGCATCACAACACATTGTAGTGCATAAAATTTCTTATCCAATCGTACTTTTATTCGTATTCCTTCATTTATCGTTGCTAAAGTCCGTTTATTTGCGCCCACTAAATTTACCTTGGGAATTTTGTAAATCAAATTCGTTAAATTAACTTCCTCTATTAGTTTTCTGTTGATCAGTGTAATTTCCGATCCAGTATCAATCATAATTTTAATCGGTGTCTCGTTGATAAAACCATCTACAAATTTCAGATTTGCTCCACTTATTTTGTCCTTATGTTCTGCCAATTTAATAAATTCCTTCGGGTGACAAAAAATTCCTGTTTGTTTCTTTGTCTTTAGTGAGCGCCTTCGTGAAAAGACGCTTGCTGTTCTTGTTCGCTTCTACTTCTGTCGCTTTGTCTCTCATCCTCATATTCCTCTATGTGTGTGTTGTTGACCGCTCTTCTATTTTCTCTTGGTCTCTCGGACCCGTATCGGTTTCCGCGATTTTCCGGTTCATTCGTTCTATTATTATTTCGGTTTTCCTGATATGTGCGATTGTTGTTTCTATTTTGGTTCTCTCGATATCTGTTTTCGTTCCATTGCCGATTTCTTTGTTCATAATTTACTCTTCCGTTGTCTCTACTTTCGTTTTCCCTCCTCGGGACAAATTCTCTTCTTGTGTACTCTCTCCTAAAGTTTTGTCCTCTATCTCTATAGTCTTGATTTTCTCGTTGTCTATAATTTTCTTGCGTTCTCCTCATTTTTCTTTCTCTTAATTTTGCTTCTCGTATTTGTAAGAATTGACATAAACTGTCAATATCTTTGTAGTTTTGTATGGTTAAGGTATCTTCAAAATGTCTGGCTATTAGTTCCACTAGCTGTTCGGACGAATAGTTGTAATGTAAGTGTCTTGCATTGTTGTATAGTTGTAGGGCATATGTTTTTTCTGATATACCTATATTATCCTGGTATCTCCCATTTTGTAATTCCTTGTTTATCTCTATCTGTTGTATTTTCCCCCAGAAATAATTTAGAAATTTTTGTTCAAATGTTTGCCAATTTTGCAATTCTTCTTCTTTGCTATCAAACCATAAATTTGCCTCATCTTTAAGATGGTTCCTTATCGTTTCGTTCCATTGCCGATTTCTTTGTTCATAATTTACTCTTCCGTTGTCTCTACTTTCGTTTTCCCTCCTCGGGACAAATTCTCTTCTTGTGTACTCTCTCCTAAAGTTTTGTCCTCTATCTCTATAGTCTTGATTTTCTCGTTGTCTATAATTTTCTTGCGTTCTCCTCATTTTTCTTTCTCTTAATTTTGCTTCTCGTATTTGTAAGAATTGACATAAACTGTCAATATCTTTGTAGTTTTGTATGGTTAAGGTATCTTCAAAATGTCTGGCTATTAGTTCCACTAGCTGTTCGGACGAATAGTTGTAATGTAAGTGTCTTGCATTGTTGTATAGTTGTAGGGCATATGTTTTTTCTGATATACCTATATTATCCTGGTATCTCCCATTTTGTAATTCCTTGTTTATCTCTATCTGTTGTATTTTCCCCCAGAAATAATTTAGAAATTTTTGTTCAAATGTTTGCCAATTTTGCAATTCTTCTTCTTTGCTATCAAACCATAAATTTGCCTCATCTTTAAGATGGTTCCTTATCGTTTCCTTTGCTGTTTCGAAATTACCGATATGTCGTACTTTCTTTTTTAAATTGTTAATGAAAATTACTGGGTGTAATTTTTTTACGTCCCCGCCAAACTGTATTTTCGCTTCGCTTGTTCCATGGATGATAACTTCTTTTCTCTCTACTCCTCTTAGTTCAATTTCTGCCATTTGTTTTTTATTTTGCTTTAATCTCCTTTCTACTTCTTTCCTGTCTTCTTGTAGCGCCATTTCAAATTTTTCTTCTAACTGTTCTAATTCCTTTTTCTGACAATTTCGTATCTCCTTCATTGTGTTTTGGATATCTTTAATCTCTGTCTCTTGTTTTGCATTCTTTAGGGTTATTTCTTCTATCTGTTGTATCAGTTCTTTCTTTATCCCCTCAACACATCCTTTAATTTCCTGTTCATAGTTTTCCAGACGCTGCTCTATATTTCTGTTATTTCTATCCATTTTTAGTGACTGGAGTTGCATTAGTTGTAATATTTTATCTATTCCTGATGGTTCTTTTCTTTCCTCTATTATTGTAGCATTTCCTTCATTATCCGATCCTTCATCAATAATTGTTTCCTCTTCTATCTTATCCTCTTTCCTTTCTTGCGTTTTGCTTTGACTCCTTGTGGTCGACATGTTAGTTAGATTATTTATCCCCGCCAAATATGAAGCTTTGAAATTTGTGCAATAATATCCCCGCCAAATATAAAATTCGAGTAATTTTGCAAAGACGAAAACTTTTCCTCTTATCCCAAATGCAATAAATTGAAATAAATGCAATAAAATTTTAAAACTTTTGTCAGTTGTAAAAATCAATCAAATATCATAAATTATATCATGTAAAAATTTGTACCTAGAGAAATTTGAAATGTAATGTCATAAAAGCAAATATTATAAACTTTAACCATCGGCAAATAAATTTTCAATCAATCTGCTTTCTTTCTCTATCCGTTTAAATTTTAACTAGAAATACTTTCTACGCCTTACACGTTGGGGGCCATTTGTTATGATTGTTTATTTTGAGTTCAACTTAGTTCATTGAGCCAATAAAAAAATTATAACTTATCTGTTATCACAAGTAAAATAATCCTTATATTACCTGTGTTCGATGGATTCAAAAGTTTTTCTAGTTGTCTTTTATCGGGCCAGAGAAAAAAAGGATAATAATACAAATATATTATATTACAAAGATTTACGTTTCTTTATTTTATATGAACGAATAAAACAATTATTAAATTCTGTCGTTATCTTATCAATCAGCATACAAGAAAATAAATCAAATTATTATGATAATAAGATTATAAAGCTACATATATTTATATTACGTGAAAAACCAATTTTACTTGAAATTTTCTTTACTTAAAAAAAGAAACCACAAAACTTTAAACTTTTGATTAGCCTAACAAAACCTCAGTTCTTAAATTTGAATGCTAATGACCCTGATGTCGAAACGATCCTTCACAGATATAAAATTCAATTGTACAAACACTTACAGTTTATTTTCTTCTTGAGTTGTATGTTGGAACATACCCAGAAAAGTCCAGTCTCCTCAAAGATGTGACCTCCCCTCTTTGTCACCTCGGCTCCTTCTTTACGTCTCTGCAAACCTCCTTCAGACTACACAAAAACACCTGATTCACTTCTCCAAACTCCGCTACTTATTTATGACACTAGGACCTCCTTTTGTCAACTTGATGCCGTAAGAATACTTTCACATATCCTTTATAAAATGCCCACGGTAGATACAAGGACCTCTTTTAATCTACTTATTATCTCCTTCTTCAAACTATTCACTTCTTTTCGTTACGCCGGTATCCAAACTCACGAACTACACCCTATCTTGAGACACACGACTGTTTCCTTTCGATGACCAAAATATGACTAACTTCTCCTCTCTCATGATCGACTCACCAAATTCCCATTTAAAAACGACCGTCCAATCAAAAAGCTTAAATTGTGTTTACCATGATTTTGGAAAAGCCTAATTTCGGTTTCAGAGAAAACTAAATAGCTTACTTTAAAATTGGTTTTTTTCAATACATCATTTATACATATTTCAAAATATTAAAATATGGTCATTTAATACTCGACTATACAAACAATGAAAAGATTAACTTGCAGGTAAAATGTCTTCTAATTCTAAACAAAGGTTTTTTTGATAATTTTGTTTGCAACGGAAACAGGTCGTTTGCCAAACAAATTTCTATTCTTATCTACACTAAATCTTATCTTAAATTAATATATACATTTTTGTTTCTAATGATTTCTTAAAATTTTATTCCGATGGATATTTTTATTTATTTTTCTTTGGTTGGGAAAGAAAAAGTATGACAATATATATATATATATATATATATATATATATATATATATATATATATATATATATATATATATATATATATATATATATATAGTTTGAATACTATAAAATTCCCTACACTATGATTCTAGCTTTTCTAGTCTTAATTTTAGTTTTAAAATCTCCTGTTCTGAAATGTTTGCCTTATTTGCCATATTACTAACTGTGCTCTTAAAGCTTGACAGTTTAGAATTTAGCGATGTGTTCTGCTTTCATGTCTAAGCGAGTGCAAACACCACCAAAGATCGTTTAAATATAGTGTAATGTTAGCTATAATAGATAATATATTTGAAAATAAAAAATATTTTAAGTTGTAAATTGTTTCACCCTGCATATTGGATTTGTAGTACTTTTAACCTACTTAAAATGTTGTATTTGAGGTGAATGTAATATAGTTCAAATTTAAATTTATGGCTTTATTTTCAAAACAAATAAAAAAAATTAATGAGTCTATATATAATGTTATCGCTAATGGTTCGCTTGGAATAGATAAAAAAGGAATCGCTTACCACTTTGCAGTTAAAATGTGTATTTTTTGTCCTCGCGTCGACCTTGACAACCGGAGAACCTCGAATCTCGAACACGTGTTTTTGTTGATTGTCTATCTTTGTTGCACTCACGCAGTCCGGCCTTTTTATAGTTTGCTCTAGGGATGGGAAAAACTTACCGGTTTTAACCGAAAACCGGTTTTTTTACTTCGCAATAACCGGTTTTGTCGGTTGTTTTTTTGTCCCGGTTATAACCGGTTTGTTATTTTTAAAGTAAAAACCGGTTATTAGGTTTTTACGGTGATTAGGATTAGGTTAGGTATTAATTTGGATCCCAATCATAATTATTATTCTCAAGTAATTATTCCAAACAAAACCATAATTAAAATTTTAATTTATTTTATAAATACAGAAGCAAACTGAAAGTGCAAACTTGTAACCTATTGTATTAAAAAAACCGAAAACCGGTTTTATTATATTATAGGAAAAATAAATAACTAGGCAGACTGTAACACTGGCTTTATTAAAAACTGTAACAAAACGCTCTTAAAACTAAACTCTATCGTCTTTTTGTATATGGAAACCTTTACGAACAAATTTATGGTTTTATACCGAACTGCTTACAATTGTACATTACTTGATGTCTCGATATCGTCTCTCTTTCTCATTGGCTTGGCGCGCAATCTGCTCGCTGAAGTAACTCACTATTGCCAGTTGTAGTAAAAAGTCTAAAATAATTGTTGTTTGCGGCGCAAACAATAAATATTGTTGACTCATCATTTTCCATACCTGAAAACTGAACTGACCAGTCATCTGAAAAGAAAAAAAAACCTTTTTGTATCATTAGATAATTTTACCAATTACCCAGAAAGCGATTCTTGGCTAGTTTGGTCTTCTTGGTACATTTTGGCGCTGAACCTGCTCTGTATTCATAGTATAATCAAAATTCGACATTATTTCCGGCCATCAATAATTAACGAGCCGTTGGTTCATCGCCGACCACCTCTATATCGTCTATTGATACTGCTTGTTACCGTAAAATAGACATTCGCTTTATTAACATAACTGGGTGAAACATTACAGATTTTAGATATATTCTTCTCCAATAATCCATTTTTAAACATTTTTAATAAATTGTGTAAATCGTTTGTACTTAAACGGCTTAACGGCATGTTAACATTGTAATGTCATATTTCATAAATGTGATAAAATGTAACTATCTTTAGTTATTACTATATAGTTTCTAATAGAAGGAATTTCATGTTTTTACAACAATGTTTCCACGTTTTTATGCAAAAATACATCACGAATTGACTGTAAATTTTATTTATTGTTTCTAGATAATAAAGATATACAAAAACGCCTCAAGTTTTAATACTAAATCCTTAAAAACTCTCTTACCCTCTCCCTCTTTCCCTCTGCCTCTCCGATTCAACCGTCGTGCATCCATAATTGGATATTTTCCCCGTTCGTCACTCTCCAGTTGGGTCTTCCATCTACTTCCGTTACCAAATTTATTCCCACATACGTTTTAGGCCATCAAGTTATCTTGTTTTTTATTTAATCATTTTTTACTTCATCTAGTATCCACTCATCTTTCAATATCTCCTACGCAGAAAAGCTTTAGTTTTATGACTGTTTCAATAATACCACGTTTGATTCGTTTTTTATCCAGTCGTTTTTTCTTTTTTATCTCGTTGCTTAAAGTCTAAATGTTATTTTCAATTAAAACTGCTTTTTGTGGCATATCTAATTTAAATATTGTGATGATATTTATTTAACTGCTGTCTTTATTCAAAGGTTCTTATTTTAATTTATTAAAAAGCACAATAATTTATATTAATTTATTTAACGAACAATACATAATTTATATAGGCGAACGTGACAATTAAAAATCGCGGGCGCGGTCTTCAGATCTTCACTGTCCCCTCCAAATAAAATGTCCTGTTAATATATGCCAGTGCCGTTACGCTAGAACCATCGACAGCCTTCTCGACTAGCGGCGAAATTATAACGGTAAAGGCAAACGGGTATTTTCACATCGGCTCGACCGTTTCTGTAAGGTCCCTTCAGGTAAATAGAAGCCTCTCGTAAAATCTAAAACAAAAACATGTGAATAAAAACATGTTTACAGGTTAAAACTATGACTCATATTTTTACGTAACATTGCCCCCCTCTCAAAAGATGGTTCCTCCCGGAACCTTGTCGGGACTAGAACTGGAACGGTATGCTGGTATCGGCAACTAGACCCTCTTTTACAACTTCCAGTTGTATAAAAATGACAAGGGACGGTTTTCTCTCTGCACCAGTAACTATGCGGATTGCAACAGACTAACACCTGGACTTCGGTGTCTTTAAAGATCTCCTCCACCATATTTCGGATAACCCTCCAATCTAATTGGCGGCACTCCAACTTTGGCATGGCTAACTTTTGCACTTCGGACTCTAGTACGTGCTCTCTCAGTTGAAGTAAGGCTTCCCATACATCTCGGTAGGTAGGTTCGTCACGGGCAGTGTCTTTTGTTACCAGGTAGAAAAGGTAACGTGCTTCTTCTTGGAGTTTCAAGGTTTTACCGGGAGCTGGCACCTGGCATTGAAGTTCTGCAACTCGACCAAACTTCCTTCGAAAGACGGATGCAAACCCTGATGCGTCTTTGATACTGGCCGGGATGGTAAGGGCCAGCGAGTAGTCATCGGGGAGCGCGAGTAAATCTTGCTTTTCTTCAGTGGTAACACCATGTCTCGCTTTACCGGTACCTCCATAGGTACCCATGAATTCCTCAAACGTGAGGTCAGACACATCTTGGACTTGGTTTACTTCCACTTCTTCATCTACGTCGTGGTCACCTTCGAAAGACGCCAGCCGGTTATGGTGTACTATCATCGGCTTTCCCCTCAGAATCTTGCTTATTCGGTAGATGACATCGTTGATCTTCTCCATGATGAGGTATGGACCTCCTCAAAACTGCTGCAATTTGGGAGAACAACATTTTCGCTTCTTGGGATTATACAGCCAGACTTTGTCGTTCTTCTTAAAGCAACCCTTTTCGGCTTGTGTATCGTACCGTTTCTTCATTCGGTCGCTAGCGATCTGAAGGTGGGAACGGACCAACTCATGTACATCGTCCATTCTTCTTCGTAATTCGATTACATAATCTTCACCTGCTACATCTTCTCCAGGTCGACACCCAAACTCTAGATCACAAGGTAGTCGCATTTCGCGTCCGAATAGGACTTTGGCTGGTGTCTGGCCTGTTGATTCGTTAACAGCAGATCTGTAGGCCATTGTGAAGAACGGAAGGTATTGGTCCCAGTCTCGCTGATGATCGGACACCATCTTTGTCAAATACTTGCCAACTGTCCTATTCATTCGTTCTACCATACCATCCGATTGCGGATGATACGCGGTAGTTCTTGTTTTCTTCATGCCTAGTCTATCACATATTCCTTGGAATAGATCGCTTTCGAAGTTCCTGCCTTGGTCACTATGTATCTCCAAAGGCACTTCAAATCGGCTGATATATTCTTGGATCAACTTATCTGCAACGGTGGCGGCCTTCTGGTCTGGAAGTGCGCAAATCTCGACCCACTTAGTGAAGTAATCCATTACTACCAGCATGTACTTGCCTCCATTTTCATTTTCTGGAAATGGCCCAGCGATGTCCAAAGCTATTCTTTCAAACGGGCTTCCAACATTATATTGTCTCATAGGAGCTCTCCTTTTTCGGTAAGGCCCGTTACTCGTGGCACAAATAGTACATTTCTTACACCAGTGTTTTACATCGTCGGAACTGTTCATCCAATAAAACCGTTCCCGAATTCGCTGAAGGGTTTTCCTTACACCAAAATGCCCTCCCGATGGACTGTCGTGTAACTGACGAAGTACTTAGGCTATTCTGCTCTTTGGGATCACCAACTGTCTTCTCTTCTCTGAACCGTCATCATTTTCCAGGACTCGTTTGAGCAAGCCATCTTCGATGATAAATGAGTCCCACTGGGCCCAATACGTCTTAACTACTGAGCATAGTTTTGATATTTCCTGCCAAGGTGGTCGACGGTTTTCCTCTTTCCATTTTCGGATTTTCTGTATAACTGGATCTCTCTCTTGTTCTTCCCTTATCTTAGTAGGCGTCCAGTCGTCGTTGACAATCGTCGTTCTTAGCACTGCTGCTTCCTTGGATTCCGTTTTGTTGCAGTGGGAACACTCTGCTGGGCATGGCCTTCTGGAAAGAGAATCAGCGTTTCTGTGACTAACTCCGGCCCGGTGCTCAATCTTAAAATCGTATTCTTGGAGTCGTTCGATCCACCTGGCTATCCGACCCTCTGGATTCTTAAACTGCATCAACCACTTAAGGGCGGCATGGTCGGTTCGGATTAGAAACTTTCTGCCATAGAGGTATTGATAGAAGTGCTCTACTGATTTAACTACTGCTAGAAGTTCTCTTCTCGTGACGCAATAATTCCGCTCAGGTTTTGAAAGAACTTTACTAAAATATCCGAGGACTCGTTCCTGTCCTCCTTGAATCTGAGACAGCACTCCTCCAATTCCCACGTTACTTGCATCCGTATCTAAGATGAACTCTCCTTCTGGCAGTGGATACCCTAAAATTGGTGCTGTTATTAGATGTTTTTTTAAGGTCTCAAAGGCATTTTGGCAGTCTGTATCCCAGCGGTATTCTCTTGCTTCCTCTGTAAGTCGCGTTAAAGGCTTAGCGATATCTGCAAACTTCTTAATAAACCTCCGGTAGTAAGTACATAGTCCAAGAAAACTTCTCACTTGATGTTTGTCAGTTGGTTTTGGCCATTCCTTAATGGAATCGATTTTTCCCTTATCCACGGCCACTCCTTCTTTACTGACTATATGACCCAGATAATTGACTCTACCTTGAAATAGCTGGCACTTCTTGGGGTTTAGCATCAATTGGGCAGCTTTAAGTCGATTAAAAACGTTTTCTAAATTCCTCAAAGATCTTCGAATGTCTCCCCCAAGACGATTATGTCATCTAAATATTCCAGGCATGTTTTCCAAGATAACCCTCTCAACACATTTTCCATCAGCCTCTCAAATGTCGCAGGAGCATTACAGAGTCCAAATGGCATAACGTTGAATTGCCACAATCCAGATCCTGTGGTGAAGGCTGTCTTTTCTTTATCTACTGGGTCCATTTCTACCTGCCAGTATCCAGACTTCAAATCCAAAGTAGAAAACAATTTACTTCCAGCCAATGTGTCCAATGTGTCATCGATCCGAGGCAGAGGATAACTATCTTTCTTGGTAACGTTGTTCAGCAAACGGTAATCCACACAGAACCTCGTCGTTCCGTCTTTCTTCTTAACCAGGACCACCGGAGAGACCCATGGGCTCGTAGAAGGTTCTATCACCCCGTCTTTCTTCATTTCCTGAACAATCGTTTCAGCTTCCTCTCTTTTCGCCTGTGGTAATCGTCGAGCTGTTTGACGAATTGGCTTAGCATTACCAGTATCAATTTTATGCTTAACAACGGTAGTTCTTCCCGTCTTTCCTCCTTTCGGTACGAAAATATCACGATACTGCCGAAGAAATTCCCTTAATTTCCTTTTCTCCATCGGATTTAGAGACTGTCCTGCAACTGCAACCATTTGGTCGAATTTGTCGTTGGAATTATCAGATGTTGTCGCCTGACGGATTATGGATGTCACAGGTACACAAGTTCCTACTTTTGTCTCTTTCTTGATGGTCACTGGGTAGTCGTTGACATTGATAAGTCTCACAGGAATTTCTTTAGCCGAAGTCACCAATTCCTTTCCAATTATGATTCCACGGCCAACCTCACCGTCGTGGTTTCAAGGCTCCATCATAACAGGTGTCCCTTCGTCTACAATTCCCTGTAGTCGCGCTACTATGATCGTTTCGCTTCTCGCAGGCACGACTGTATCTTCTGTAATGGCTGCTTGCACAGTGTTGTCATTATGTGGATGAAGAAATACCTCCTCGTTGCCAACTTTGATTACCTTATTCTTAAAATCCAATTGAAATCCATGCATATTCATTACGTCCATTCCTAATATAACATCCTCTTCGATGTCAGCAACTATAACAGTATGGACGAACTTTTCTGCTCCAATTCCCAATTGTACCTGGATTTCTCCATGAATGTTGGCATTTTCACCTGTAGCGGTCCGAAGTCGCAACCTCGTTGGTAACAGTTTCTTTCGGCTGTTTATAACTGTCGGGCGTATAATGGTTCTGGTCGCTCCGGTATCCACCAACAACGTATGCTTTTTACCATTTATGTCTCCATCTACATAGACACTATCTTCACGACATTTCAAAGAAGCTATTAGTATGAGAGGGTCTTTGGAAAAGTTCTGGGTCGAAGCTGCCCCCCTAAGGCTGACCCGTTCTAGTTTTCCTGATGGTGAGTTTCTTGATTTGCGTCGTACCTAGGGTGCTTACAGGAGCTTCGTACGTGTCCTATTTCGCCACAATTCCAGCATCTGATGGTCTTCGTTTTCTTTTATGTCATGCTTTTCATCATATTAACGAGCTGGTCAAGTTTATCTTCATCTCCTTCCTCTTTTACAGTCCTAACTTTATTGTACCCGCCAGAGGCCTGCGCAGCTTACTCGTATTCGAGGGCGGCGGATAGGACATCAACCAGCGTCTTGTGACGAGCTAATCGCAGTGTTCTCTGAATTTCATGATCACGAAGACCATCAATAAACGGCTTGAACGGCCAATTTTTCCATCATGTCTTCGGGAGCTGTTGGATAAGCATATCGTACTAATCTGGCAATATCTACCTCATATTCTTGAACAGCCTCATCTTTCTTCTGTCTACGATTTTTAAGCTGCGACTGATATACATGCTCCAAATGTTCGTGGCCATATCGCATATTTAACCTCTTCTTCAGTTGTTCGAAATCATCGGTCTTCCCTACGGCTATGGTCTGAAGCACATCTAAGGCATCTCCTCGAAGAGCGATAGTCAGGTTTACAGCCTTTTCTTTTTCAGACCATCCATTCGCTCTTGCGGCTGATTCCAACTGTTTCATGTAGTTGTTCCATGATGATTTTCCGTCGAAAGTTGGGACTTTAACATGAATAGAACCTCCACTTCCTTCAAATTTCGGCCGTGTCTCCAACTTACATTTCGTCTCGTCTTCTTTTATCTCCACTGTAATCGGATTGTTACCTCTCTCTGCTGTCCCTGTTTTCTCCATCTTCCTTTCCATCTCTTTCATCTTTTCTTCGAAGGCCAACATATCGGCAGCAACTTGGTTTTTTAACGAAGATATTCTATCGTCAAGGGCAGACATCTCAGAAGTTACTTTAGAGATTTCCGAAGAGATGTTAGCCGAAACTTTGCTTTCCAGGGACGAAATCTCGTTAGAAACTTTGTTTTCTAATGACGCAATGTCACCAGAAACTTTGGCTACATCGGAAGAAACTTTCGAAATATCGTCAGAAACTTTGTTCTCCAATGATGCGATGTCACCAGAAACTTTGTTCTCTAATGATGCGATGTCACCAGAAACTTTGGCTACATCACCAGAAACTTTCGAAATCGACGAGAGGACAGCATCTTCAAATATATAAGTCTCTGGATCTAGTACTTCTTCTAACAAAGCGTTCTTTAGTCGTTGGACTAACTCAGCCTTTTTTCCGGTAGAAGCTAATTCTCTGTCTTCGAGATGTCTTCTTAAATTAGTCAATGTCAGCTCATAAATCGTCGTCATTTTCACAATTTAGAAATATTCACTTGTATTATTATTATAAGTCTAATTTATGTTCGATCCCACTTCTTACACCACTGTGATGATATATATTTAACTGCTGTCTTTATTCAAAGGTTCTTATTTTAATTTATTAAAAAGCACAATAATTTATATTAATTTATTTAACGAAAAATACATAATTTATATAGGCGAACGTGACAATTAAAAATCGCGGGCGCGGTCTTCAGGTCTTCACTGTCCCCTCCAAATAAAATGACCTGTTAATATATGCCAGTGCCGTTACGCTAGAACCATCGACAGCCTTCTCGACTAGCGGCGAAATTATAACGGTAAAGGCAAACGGGTATTTTCACATAGGCTCGACCGTTTCTGTAAGGTCCCTTCAGGTAAATAGAAGCCCCTCGTAAAATCTAAAACATAAACATGTAAATAAAAACATGTTTACAGGTTAAAACTATGACTCATATTTTTACGTAACAATATGCTTATATGAAATTTAGCCACAATTAATTGAAATGAAAATTACGTTTTCAAGTAACTGATGTTTGACGTTTTGATTAGCACACAACACAACATGTATTATAAAAATTTTACAGCAATTCTTGCAAATAATCAGTGGCGGATCCAGAAATTTTTGTCATGGATCTTGAGAGTGATTTTGATACAGGATTTAAATTTTTGCACGTTGCGGGGGGTAGGGGTTTACGATTGATATGATTTGTGCCTCATGTGAGGGAACCATTTTCTCAATAATTATTTTAAGCCATATATTAAACAAATGAGAAGTTATTAAACTCAAATACCCTACGGGTGCAAAGAAGGGTACAACATTAAGGGATCTTAAACTTAAACAAAAAATAAATAATTTAAACCCACATACTCATGACATTGAAATCAAGTGTGACTAGTTAGGAAAATTATTAAAATATAAATACTGGAAAATCAAGGACTGTCAATTTAAACTATTTGTTTTAAAGACAATTAATTTAAACCCACCTATCATATAGCTACAAAATCAAGAACAAACCAAGGATAAATAAGTATAAACCAAAGTTAAGTAATTTCAATGCAATAAATCAATGTAAGTGAAAACATTAATGAATGTATTTAACATTCCTAATAAACTCTATCTTATCGTTGGGCATCCGATAATAATTTGTAAAGACATTCATTTATTGGAAGTGGAGTGGAAATATGGACTGTCGGAATTACAAGTATGAGGCGTATAGAAGCCTTTGAAATGTGTGTTTTTCGAAGAATGCTGAAGATTTCGTGGACAGAGTACGTGACCAATAACGAGGTGCTGAGAAGAATGAGGACTGAGAGAGAACTCCTAAATATTGTAAACAACAGAAAAACAAGTTATCTAGGATATATTTACAGAGAAGAAAAATATAACTTTCTACGACTCATAATGGAAGGGACAGTAGAAGGAAAAAGAGGTCCAGGAAGAAAAAAAGGCTCCTGGCTGAAGAATGTAAGAGACTAGACAGGCATAAACACACATTCGATACTAAGCAGAGCTGTAGTAGCAGAGCTCAAGATAGAGAGCAATTTGCTGTAGTTATAGCCACGCTTCCGTAATGAAGAAGAAACCTTAAGAATAAGTGTAAAGAGTATTTTATTGAAATTGATTTATTGAACAAAAAACATAATATAATTAAGGAATAATTATTTCTATAATTAGGCATATTAGGCTATAAGTGAGTGAAATATTTTTTTAATCGGTATTGAAATTTTTCTCTCGAATTATCAGCAACAGCCGGCAACGAGTGGTAAATAAAATTTCAGTCATTAAAAATACTATAAGAATAAGATAAGTAAATATTATATAATGTTATAAAAATATAAAAATGTATTCTTTTCGCCTGTCCGATTTAGCAAATCTCTCTATGATTGCATCAACATCTAGAGAAATTTCAGGATGCACATTGATGAGTGCTACACCTGTTAACCTTTCCGCAGAAGTTCTATTTCTAAGCCAAGTCTTTAGACGCTTAAGCGTAGAACGCTCTGTTGTTGCTGCACTGACTGGCAGTGTAATTAATATTTGCAGAAATATTCTGGTATTTGGATACATATGAATATCGCAGTTATTTAATACTTCTAAAATACAATCAGGAAGTTTTCCATTATTTTGCACGACTCGTTTCCACTTTTAAATCCACAGTGAAAACTCTTGTTCTAGTGTGGAATATGTAGTAAGTAGTTGGTCCAATAATATCCTGGAAGGTGTCAACAATTTTTTTTAATGCAACTTTATCTTCTGGTGTGTTATCAGTTTTAGGTAAAACAACTCGAAGATTAAATAGATTCATAACTTTCAGTGAAAGACGTTCTTCTAAATCAGTTAAGATATTGTCTAAAAGGGGTAAATAAATAGATCTTCAGAAATATTCTTCGCAAGAGTTAGCAGATTGGTTTTAACGACAGGTTTGACGAGAAACTATACGAGGCATCTTCAATTCAATGTCTAGTTGTTCAGCTATTTGTTTACATCATAGTAAAGTTTGCTAAAAACAGATTCAGCATTTGATCTTAAGAATGCATTTAGTGTGCTCTATGGCCTCAGTAGCCTACTTAAAATCTAATTTTGGTGACTGAAGAAGACGACTAAAGTTGTACCTAAAACATCACTAGGACAAACTACTGTTTCACAGTGTCGCAAATACCTTGGAAAGCAGCCCCCAGTTCCTTTATTTGCATTCACTAACGTATCAGACAGAGCTAATGCAACAACAATATTCACTTTGATATTTATTATAGATAAATTATAAAATGTAGCACACAGTCTCAACAATTATAATACATATTCAAATTACAAACAACCAATTCGTAGACAAAACTGAAGATAAGAAATACCTAATAGAAAATAAAAATGTGCGGATTTCGTGCGAAAAGTCATGTCATGTACATTGAATGAGCAGTAATGTGTGGATGGTAATTCTATCTCATCGATAATCGAACGATTCTTTGGCACTCAAATGACGAATTGACAAAATTTGAAAATCGCGTAACTCTGAATTCGTGGAAGTCTTAGTCGAGGTATTGCTGTATTTAGAATTCTTGTTCTGCTAGTCAGTTTGGATTTCACCAGTCTTTTAACCAATTTACCGTTGGAGAAAACTTTAAAAATAAAAATAGGCAACTTAAAGAGGGATGATACATTTACAATTCCGTAGGGGAGTTGTCTGTCTCCCATCGGAGGACGCGTCCCTACTAACACGAACACTAACAAAAGAGTCTCTGACCCGCCAGGTTGGGGGTTGGGCTAGAGGCTAACAACCTCTTCCTGTAAAAAAAAACATATGTTACGGAACCTCAGGAACTATTAGCTGGACGGAACTCACGACGACGACTCTGTAAACAAAAAATGGAATTAACATTAGAAACATACGTTCGGGAATACCCGAACCCTGTACCAAACTGGAGCACTCACATATTTACTAGACATAATGCTCACTTACAAAGTAGATGTTTTAGCACTGCAGGAAATGCGGTGGAGGGGAACTGGCACTCTTGACAAAGAGAACCCATTTCATATATTACCGAAGAACAAAAGGCTTTATTATTGACTTTAAAGCCTACAGTCAAAGAATGTGCTATTTGCACTTAAATTCTTTTAGTTATAGTTTGATTAGTACATATGCCCCAACTGATAACAAACCAGAGAAAATAAAAGAACAGTTTGTTCTTTGGTCATTGGTTTGACAATGAATGCAAGAATGCAATAAAAGAAAAAAATGAAGCCTACAGAAAATGCTTATCCGATGAACTAAAAAAACTGTAGAGCATTACCAGACAAAGAAAAGAGAAGAAGATACACAAAAGAAAAAAACAAAACCTCAACAGAGAGAAAGAATTCAGAGCATTCTATAAGAATATTAACAGAATATCAACAGAAAATAATTCAAGACAACCACAAGAAAATGGAGAGGTCAGAATGGCGACCTATTACCTACAAGGAAATATGTATTGAATAGATGGGTGGAATACTTTAACCAGGTACTTAATATAGAGGAAGAAGAAAACCTGGAAGATGAAAGAGATGGGGTAAGGGGAACAGACGAGAGGGAAGAGGAACCACCAAAGATTCTTGAAGTTAAAGATGCAGTTAAAAAACTAGCCAGAAACAAATCACTCGGAATAGATTATAATCTCCCAGCTAAACTATATAAATAAGGTGGCCATGATACCATAATGGCATTACAGCAACTTATAAAAGAAATGTGGATACAGAAATCCCTCCCCAATTATTGGAATATTGGAATACTTTGCACCATACACAAAAAAGGAGATATCTTTGAATGCCCTAACCACAGAGCAATTACGCTTCTAAATGCAGCGTATAAAATATTTTCCACAGTACTATGTCATCGTACTTGATATTAATATTTGTAGACTTTGAGAAGGTGTTTGACCCAGTCCAGCATAGTTCCATGTTAAGAGCTCTTACAGAGTGCCGTATTGATCAGTGGTACACAACTCTTCGGAACATATATAATAGCTCAACAGCTGCAGTTAGAATGTATTAGGGCAACACAAATACATTTCCCTTCGAGAGGGGTATTAGGCAAGGAGATACCATCTCTTCTAAGCTATTCACCGCTTTGTTGCGGAGTGCTATGAGAAACAATAATTGGGAGAATATTGGAGTCAACATAAATGGAGAATTACTGAACAACTTGAGATTTCCAGATGACATAGTCCTTATTGCAAACAGGGTAATAGGTCTGGCATGGGCGGCTTATGGAAAACTGAGAAAGGTCTTTAGATCAGATATTATAGTGTGCTTGAAAAGGAAGGTCTTTGATTAATGTGTACTCCTAGTTCTAACATATGGAGCAGAAACATTGACCCTTACCAAAAAAGTAATCAATAAAATACAAGTGGCACAGAGAGCGATGGAGAGGTCAATGCTGAATATATCTCTCAGAAACAGAGTATCAAATACAATAATTAGGAGAAAAACTGGTGTTACTGACGCAGTTCAAAGGATTACAACATTGAAATGGAACTGGGCGAGGCATCTTGCCAGATATGGAAGATGGACGAAGAAAATTCTGGAATGGAAACCTAGACACGATGCTTATTTTAATCGAGGACGTACTCGAACAAGGTGATCAGATGACATCAAGCGCATTCAGCACAACTTGATTCAGGGTGCTCAAGACAGAATGCATTGGAATTATTTACGGGAGGCCATAATACTCCCCTTATTAACATATGCATCTGCCGCATAGGGACATACATGCAAGAGCAACAGAAAAAAGATCCAAACACCCCAAAACTGGATGATCAGAGAAGCTCTAAATATACCTAAATATGTCCCATTAAGATACTTATTTAGAGACTCTGGTCAGAAAAGAATATTAAGGACAATGGACGAAAGAGCATACGACATTTTCAATGGACTTGGAAACCACCCCAACAGGATACTAAGAGATTTGACAGACTACAATGTAAACACAAGAACGGTGCACAGACGGCCGAAACAACAACTTACTGGATATAAAGAAGAAGAATAAATGAAGAAATAAGATAGCCACAGAGTAGCTAAAAGAGCGTATTTAGACAGTGAGCACAAAAAAATGAGACGGGGCTGCTGCAACCAATCAAGAGGTGGTTGGTTGGATGAGTTTGGATGGTTGTAGGAGCTCTGTCGCAGTCTGGCGAGACTAAAACGATAGTATATACGAACAATATACACCGGGGTGTGTGAGGGCAATATACACCTGGGAATGTACCCCCCAACACAGGCACACTTAGTAGTAGTTTAGATTAGATAAAAAACAAAAATCCAAAAAAACATATATACGGGGTGTGTGAGAGCAGTATATTTGGAACTGCACACCCCATAGTTAAGGCAGTTTTAGTAGTAGTTATAAGTAAAAAACCAAAAAAATCCGCTCACTCTCTAAATTAAACCAAAGCCTTATCGAACTGTGAACATCAAGCGAATATTCTTTTCTAACATACGTAAATTAATACATAAATATAAAAGGCCCGCCAGGCCTTTTATATACCGCAACAGCGGACTAGGCCCCTCAGGCAAATCAAGTGATGATCTATTCGCGAAATCCGAGCTCTTAGGTCATGTGCGGCATACATGAGCTCGGTGGCCGGACCCCTCTCGAACACCCAGCCGGCGAGGAGAACAAAATTTATTTTGCCAAATCGGCGACTGAGTGGACGAGCACACACGCTTTTTCGGACAGAGAGTCGTCAGCTCAGGCTGGCGGGTCTCTGTTCGGAACACACACTTTTTCTGTTTTAGGGACTCAAGTTCCGAAGTCATGGTAGAGTATCTTCTATAGAGTCAGTAAAGTAAATAGGGAGAAAAGCCGATATGTGTGCTACCCCTACAGTTAGGTGACTTTACCACTGTCAATAAAAACAAAGGGGGGTTCCATTACCCAGGGCACCCAGAGTAACTTAGAGATCATAAGCCTCTTCACGTAAGTCACACGCTGAGGAGGGGTGGAGGAAAAGCCTGGGGGTCAGATAGGGGTAGCCTGGGGTTCAATAGAGAAGTGTGACCGGTTTGATCTTCGGACATGTGGATCCCACTTTACAATGGTATACAAACCTGCCCCTAGGAACATGTGTTCCTAGGGGCAGGGTTGATCACTAAGTGTGTGTGTGTGTGTGTGTGTGTGTGTGTATAATTACCCAACAAAAATTAAAAACTTATAAATAAAATTCAAAAGGAAATGGCAATAATACAAGGCACTAGTTGATGCGATAACATTAAATATTTTAACACAACATTTGCAACTTAAAATTCAGCGTATAAAAAATGAATTGACTAGTGAATATTTAAGAGAGATCCAATGGCAGCAGTACATTATATTATTCAATATGAAAAGCAACTAAACCATTCGAATGGCCTACTACGCCCAAACCACTTATTAGGAGGACGATGGAATTTGGACGCGAAATAATTTAAAAAAATTAAAACCGATTCGCAGTGCAGCTAAAAAAGGCTTCTCGGGTCAATGATGGAGGAAAAACCCCAAAATGGACTAATCCGCCATAGGAATATAAAGTTATTAGTTCCTATTTCTTTAAGGAAATTTTTGCCGAAATCAAAACAAACGCAAATTTAAAGAAATCCCATTGAACTAATTTATCACTGGAAAAATATTAGGAAAACTTTTCCTAATATTCATAATAAAATGAAGGAACGTAAATCTTCTCAAAAAGCTACGTAATTTCCCTGTTAACTTCAACCTCTAAGAAAAATTACGAATTGAAAGAAAAATAAAAAAAAAAATATAATCGGAGAAAAAGACCTATTCCTCTCATTAATTTGGATTTAAAGAAAAACATTCATTCACCACCATTCAGTTCATTCACCACCAAACAAATTCAAATAATCATAGACATCACTAAAAAGTCATTCGAAAAAGAAAAGTTTGTTACGCTATCTTCCTAAACGTGATCTAGTCTTTTGATAAAGTTTAGTTTAAATAAAGGACCGAAACTGCAAGTAGAAATTTTTACTACTACGCCAGCGTTCAAGCAGCATATGTAACAGTGGACAGCTACAACAGAAGCTATTTAAGACGTTACTATTAACGGTACGTCTCTCAAAGGAACGGCAGGTCGTTATCAAATAAATGTTATGTATGACATTAAAAAGATGCGTTTGTCAACAACGATGCGACAATGTTGAAAGGCTGTTACGACTAGTTATACGGATTTCTGAAGAGGATGAAGATCTTATCACTACGCTTTTCGAAAGCAACCAGTCTTTATAGAGCAACTTACTTCAACAGAAACAATGTATTAAAATATTTCGGAAATTTAAATATAGTTATTTAAAACAATGGAACTAAACTAAAAGCAATTTGGAACGTGAACGAAACTGAAATTTTAACTGTCCATAAGCCAAAGAATATCATTGCATGCAAAGGTGAAAAACAAGTATGTGGAGCATAACGTGGAGCAACAGTAACTGTTCGTTGTGCAATCAAGTGTTTAACAAGATCGCATGATTGATTATAGTCCACCAGAGACCATGGGCATAGTTTATGAAAGTGGATGGATGACCGCTTCTAATTTTATCAAATTTTTAGAACATTTTCAAAAAACATGTAAAGGCGAATACCGACAATAAATGTTTAATCACAATGGACAATCATGATAGGCACGTTGGTCTGGAAGCCATAACGTATGCCCAAAAATACGGAATATTTCTTCTTACCATACCACCACACATCTCGCATAAGCTCCAGGCATTAGACAGAAATGTATTTGGCCCTTTCAAGAGTTTTTGCCTGTGATGATTGGATGGTGACCTACCCAGGAAGAACTACAATATACAAAGTCGGAGAATACTTAGCTTACGTTTTTTCAGTAGCTTTTACTCCACGTAATGTTGAGAGTGGATTCAGAGTTACGGGTATATAGCCTTTGAATTTCAATATTTTTACCAATAAAGATTTTATATTGGCGTATGTTACTAATCGCGAAGATCCGGGAAACAATTCTATTTTTTTCAGTTTGATGTTGCACAACCAGCCATAGATAACAGTTACCAACCCTCCACTTCTACTGTCACTTTCACCACCCCTGAAATAATAAGACCTAATTCTGCAACTGGATCGATTTCACATAATCAACAACTACGACGAACACTAATAGAGAACAAAACCTGCCGTTTAATTCTACTAGTGCTTTCACCACACCTCGAATAATTAGATCACATTTTGTAAATGCAAATACTTCACAAAATAAACAGCTACAACAAACATCAATAGAGTACAACCACCAAACACAAGAAGAGAAAAAGTTAGGAAAAGAGCAAAGGGCCAAAGTAAGAGCACTAAAAAAATAACAACAAAAACTTAAGGATTTGATGAAATCTTGAAGTTCGGGGGCAGTGACATTATACAACTATCGTCAGAGTCTGAATATGATCCTAATGATGAAATGCAAATAGAGGGAGATACTGTAAGTAAAGCAGAAGGTGACGATTTTAAATTGAGTCTGCTCAATTATGGGCTCAATTGGGTAATTGTAAGCTTAAAGCTTACAATTACCCAATTTCGGAGACAAAGTTTGTCTCAGAAAGAAACTTATTTCATCGTAACGTAGGACAGATAACGGGAAAAAAGACCGAGGATTTTAAAACCAAATTTGCCCAAAAAAGAGATGAAAAAACTTATAAGTGGCCAGAAAAAGAAGAGATAGGTGAAGTTGGACGTGACCAAATTTTAAAAAAGTTACCAAGACCGACTTTTAGGAGCTAAAGTAAGGGCCTAGGATGTTTTGTCTTTCCTAATTCACTGAGGATCTTCAATATTCAACAATATTTTTTTTCACATTTATAACTTTTTGAGTATAATTTTCTACCAGAAAGTGTTTATATTTTTAATAATATTATTTGTTATAAGTCATGACTGAGCAGTCTGAAAATCAATTTATGGTTTTATTTTAATATCGTAAATCTGGGAAGGCATAATCAAGTCACCAATACACATAAAGTCTAGAGAAACAGGGACACATAATTAGTTTTTCCCTATTACTAGATTCTACAAGAACTCGTTATTTATTAGCAGTATTATACTTTTCGGGTGTATAATACTCAAAACTGTGATACATTTGTAATGTCTTTTCTACTAAAATATTAAGGTTCTAGATCGGTTGTAAAAAAGCTATCTGAAAAAATGTAACGGTGGGATCAAGTATCCCTCTTCTCACCTCTAGGTATAGGAATAATTCACAATTTTTTTTTATTTAAATTAATTTGTCTAGGCTGCAAAGGCCATTGACCCAAACAATATTGTGTATAATAATTACAAAAAACACATGTTACTAATTGCTACAGTTAATCTATAAGCTTAGAACCTATGACTAAATAATACAACAGTTTTATCATTAAGTTATAAGTTAAAGGTAAAGTACATGGAAAACAAGGGGTCATAATCCGTTTAGCAACTGAATGTCTTTCAAGAAACCAATTAAGTTAAAGACTTGATCGGGTGAGTTTAAAACGTCTTTGATATTTGACTCAAGTTTATATAGCATTCTGTGTTTTGCGTACCGGGGACACTCGATCAGGATGTGTTTCACAGTTAATACACTTGAGCAGATTTGACAATTGGGCTTCGGCTCGGACTTCATTAAGTATTCATGTGTGAGTCGGGTATGTCCTATTTTTAATCTTCGAATGGCAGCTTTTTATTTTCTAGAGATTGTTGGAAGTTCAAATTTTTTAACATTCGGCCGGATCTCATGTAATGCACTATTGATTGTATTTCAGTGGTTTTGCTAGGTATGATACTGTTGTTGCTTGAATATTTGCTTTAGGTAATTACGGATTTGAATATGTTGGTACACCTTGAAAAGCGAGTGCACTGTCAATCCTATGGATTTCTTGAACTAAGGGATGCTGAGAGTATAGACTTTTTATACTGAAAATAACATTTTATTATTATTGATTTGACATTTCGATTTCCACTTTGAAAACTGTGTTTAAAAAAGATTAAATTAGATCGTTGCTACTATAACCTATATTTGTTGTTTTTTTACTGTTTAAAACATTCTTTTATTTTAAAATTTTAATTAATTCCAAATTTAAGATATTCTTTTTTAAAGACGATATCAAATGATTTTTATTTCAAGCAATTAGGAATTAGTCCCTTATAAACACAGTATTTAAAATAAAATGCATATTCTGCCAAGGCAGGATTACCACAAGGTAGTGTACTACCTACCCTACTCACTTACCTAGGAACACTTATAACAGAAAATAATGACTACACTGCAGAAATCAAAGTCAGAATCGAAAAAGCACGTTGTTATTTTATGAAAATGAAAAAGGTCCTATGTCGCAAAGATTTAACATTGCTTTTAAAGTACGCCTAACAAAATGTTACGTATACAGTGTACTATACTATGGAGTGGAATCATGGACGTTAAATCTAGACACAATGAGACTACTTAGCGCCTTTGAAATATGGACCTATAGAAGAATTATGAAGGTTTCCTGGGTAAATAGAGTTACTAGCAATGAAGTACTGAGCAGAATAGGTAAAGAGAAGGAAGTTGAACTTACAATTAAAGAAAAAAAGCTACAGTATCTAGGACATGTGATGCGGGGCGAGAAGTATGGCATCCTGCAACTCATAATGCAAGGAAATATAGATGGCAGAAGAAGCATCGGAAGAAGACGAATTTCGTGGCTTAAGAACCTGAGAGAATGGTTTGGATGCAGCTCAAAACAACTATTTAGAGCTACTGCCACAAAAATTAAAATAGCTATGATGATTGCCAACCTCCGTAGCGGAGATGGCACCTGAAGAAGAAGAAGTGTACTAGGGCTAGTACCTGACCTAATATACACCAGTGAGATTATTCACCTCGAATATAATATTATTTCAACGTTTATTGATGAAACTGCCATTCTAGATGTTGAAAAAAAAAAACATGAAGAAGCTTTATTTTATTTCCAGCACTGTTTATCTGTATTTAAATATGTCTGATATATTACCAAAGTAATTCTTATGTCATAAATTATAGTTTTATTATTATATTTCATACTTGGGCGTCATCAGGCGTTTTGCTCCTATGGAGAATTGCAAGTATTTTGTAACATTTAATCTAAACAAAATTAAGAAATTTTTAATAAACAATGGTAATATATTTTCATCAAATTATTCTTATTCAAACTATAGTTATAATTATTTTCAACATGTCATGGTTATGGGTGATTTAAAAGTTAACTATTTGAAACTTTCTCATAGTTTTACAATTTTTCAATTTTACTAACCAATTTATAAGATGGGTTTTGATTTGCAAAAGCTTCTTTAGTTGACCAAAAATTCTCCAAGTTTTGATATGCAATCAGAATGCAAAAAATATACTCAAAATAAACAAGAAGCAAAACTTTCTTTTTCAAATGCTGGAAAAAATAGAATACTTGGGCAGAGTAATTAACAAGAGTTTGCAAATGAATTCAGTTTATTTTTTTATCCAGTGCAAAAAAAAGCATTTCAAACTATATGTAGCGATATAATATAGAATCTTAGGAGTTCACTACGAGTTAGTTTAATAAAACATTCCAGTTACTAACAGATAAACTAACAATAATAGTATTGAGACTATATTAATATCTTTCTGTGGGTATGTTATCACCCCTTGTATAAAAACATAAGTTTTAATTGCATTTCCACAGAGTCAATTTAGGACATGAATGTATATTTAGGTTAACCATTAATTAATTTATTAAATAAATCTGTAAAATTAGACGTTTCTCCTACAGAAATAAAAAATTAAACTAGTTTCCCCCACATTTGGGAAAAAAAACTTTATTAGAAGATTATATGCCTACTACGATATAACAGTTTGTGCAAAGTTTAAAAAAATGTATTCATTAAGAAACGTCTTTTCTTCGTGTCTTTAAACACAGCATAATAAATTGAAGGGTAAACCTAAAGTGCATCCAACATTTTTTGATATAGTTGTAGTTTTATCTAGAATATAGACAAATGACCTCGGCACTTTTCTTATGTAAAAGTGGTTTTAATTAAATTGACTGAAATTTTGCAGAGATGTAAGGTTTGGTCCTCATTGCTCAAAGACTCAGAAACCAATTTTTTATGAGTAACAAAGGTTCAAAATGTCGGTTTTTGGTTTATTTAAATAATACATATTTATATAATATAAAGTGTTAGAAAATAAGTTCAAAAAATTTCAATGAGTGACTCTACATAAAAAAATAATCGCATTTTGCTACATATAGAAATTTATGTATATACATTTTGCTTCGTTTCCGAGATACCGGGTATCAAAATTTTTCTTACAAACAGATTATTTACTATTTATTGCTCTGAAACCGGTTCAGATATGCAAATAAAATTTGGTGAGGTTTAAGAAGCAGTAACTGCGTATTTTTTTATACAACTAAGAATTTAAGTCTTAATTGTTTTAAAGAAAAAATGGTGCACCTCTGAGATATTTCCAATTAAGAATAATTTTTAAATTCTTTGTTTAATTTCTGAAAAAAATCTTTGTTCTTTTTTTTATGCGAGGCGCCGTTTTTATGCAAAAAAATAAAATATCTTAACATTTCTTTAAAACATTCTCAGGAACTATCTAATATTTAACAATAATATTAAACCATAACAATAACATAAAGTACTACCAATAAAATTTTAAATAGGTGCAAAGTCACAAAAAAAAACTCTTCGCCTCGTTGGGTGACGTATTATTTATGGTGTATTTCTTATTTACTTATGAAAAAGTGCTTTAGTTAAATTGACCTTAACTTTGCATATATGTAGCATGAAGGAAACATTTTTATATAGCAAAATGTCATAATTTTTTTATGCAAATTTGTTGCACTTATTAAGTGAATACATTCCATGTATATTATAAAAATACGTATTATTCAAAATCGACACTTTGAACCTCTGCAACTCAGAAGAAATTGATTTCTGAGACTTAAGGCAATAAAAACGTTTGATCAGCATGATCAAACAGGCTGATCATGAAACTGTGCAGACAGGCGGCAGTCTGCACAGTTTCAGCCAGTTTAACTAAAACCACTTTTACATAAGAAAAGTGCCGAGTTTCTTTATGTGAAAACTGTTGAGTGCTAGTCTGAATAAAATTATAAGACATTAATCTTGGAGTTTTACAAGTTCTTGAATATTGGAGTAAAGAAAATATATTTATTTTTTATACAGATGATACAACTCGGGCGACATCCGCGAAAAATCCAGATGAATTGACCTTAATACCATATCAATATAAATTCCATATCTTACGAATTAACCTCTTACTGTAAAAAACCCTTAATATTAAATTCAGGTAAAACTATTTCTAACCAAATCTATAGAAGAACTCAAATTAACGGAAATTATTTCGTTAAAATTAATAACGATTTAATCTTTCTAAGCGGCACTATAAAATTTGTATTCATTTGACTTCATTTTAACAGTAATATGAGCTGGGAGTACCATATTATTCATGTCTGCAAGAAGATTATTTGGTACATTATGCAGTTTTTTAACTCAAATACTTATTCGCAACTTAGCAAAAACTAAATATTGATTATACTGCGATCTATTGTTATATGTTTTACAACATGGGGAAGTGTAACATATGTCACAAAAGTGTTTGAGGCATGTTTCCATTTTGAATTTTTAATTTATCTTAGAGACACACACAAATCAAATTTCAAAAATTATCAAAAGCTAACTATTTTAACTATTGCTATGTGTATAAATAAGCTAAAATCGGTTGACAATAAACTCGGATATTCATAATTATCCTCTTAGGCAAAATGTTTAATTGGGGTTCCCATACATCACACCTCTGTGTTTGGACGGAGTCTTGATTATGTTGGCACAAAAATTCTTAATCAACTTCCATCCAGTACAAAACGTAAGACAAATGATGACAAAATGAAATGTTTAACAATAAATTAAACACCATTCTCATTGAACCAAGTTTTTATAGTGTTTTGGAATTATTATATTGATAAAGCTTATTATTATGTATGACATATTCGATTTTATGTAAATAATCTATAATAGTCCAATTATCAGAGATTTGACCTTCAAAAATCATATGAACAAGCTAAATTTTGCTGAGAATACATTTAACAACTTTATTAAAACTAACTTTTTCACACAAAAATTTCATACGAAAGCAGCTCTCTTTACTTTTAAAACGCATTTTGATTTTTGTTGATAGGACACTATGATCAAAAGGTATCTAATTTTCATTGTCGAGTTAATACAAATTTTATTTAAAACTAGCCAACCTGTTAGAATTAAATAATGTTCCTAACAATTTAACAGAAAATTAAACCAAAACAACACTCAAACATAAAAGGCATGAAAAAAAGTTGAATCAATTTAATGCTTTCTGATAAAAATATCAGATTGTCTGTTACAATTCTGTCAAGAGCAGAACTTAATTATTACAAACACATTTTTCAAGTTACCAAACAGACAACTGTATACATGGCGATCGCCCGCAGATACATCGGAGAAAGTAGTCAGGAACCAGATAGACTACATTATGATCAATGAAAGATACCGTAATGGTGTTAAAGCCGTGAAAGCATATCCTGGATCAGACGTGGTCTCAGATCACAATCCATTTATCGCCAAGATTACACTCACCCTAAAGAATATTAAAAGATATCAAAGAATCCCTACAATAGACACAAGAAAACTTAATGAACCTAACGTAAGAGAATGCCCCCAACATGAACTGCATGTGAACTTCAGCAAATTGAACACAAACACCAATGATATTGACGAGTACTGGGATCGACTAAAACATTGTCTACTGAAACCCTGTAAAGAAATACTAAATAATTCCGCAAGGAGAAAAGAAGAATGAATGAATAACGGGATAATCAATATGATGGAACAACGGAGACAGTTTAAAAACAAAGACAACCATAAATACAGAGAGATAAACCACGAGATCAGGAAGATGATAAAGCAGGCAAAAGAAATACTTTGAAGAGAAATGCAAAGAGATCGAAGAATATACCAACTAACTGTTCCATGATGAAAGAGGAGATCTGAAGCACATATAACTTACGTCAAAAGAAATAGGTCCATATATTTCGAAAAGAAGATATATTCCACACATTAAAACCAATGAAGAGTGGGAAAAGCCCTGGACCTGGCATGCTTTCTATAGAAATCCTAAAAATTCTAGATGAAAAGCACATTGATGTTAAGTGACACTCTTGAACCAAATTTATAGTTCAGACGTATTACCCAAAGAGTGGTTAACGACGATTTTTATTTGTCTCCCCAAAAAGAAAAACTCAAGAGAATGCAGCGATTACCGCACCATTAGCTTAATGTTTCATATGCTTAAGTTACTACTAAAAGACATCCATAACCGAATATATCACAAACATTAATGATACGTCAAGATATATACGCATGTTTTATTGACGACTGTAATAAAGCATTCGATAAAGTACGGCATGAACAATTAATGAATGTCCTGATATCAAAAAAGATTGAGTACAACGACCTCAGGATCGTATTAAATTTAAACTATAAACAGCGAGTAAAAGTACGTGTTAACGAACAGCTGTCAAAAGAAATTAGACGTGAAGTGAGACAGGTATGCGTATTGTCGCCAATTCCTTTTAATGCCTACTCCGAAGAAATCCTAAAAATGATGAACCTTGAGGATGAAACAGCTGGAATAAAGGTAAATGGAGTTTCCATTAACAACATTAAATATGCAGACGACACTGTGATAGACGAAAAAATTGAAGATCTTCAGAGACTCGTGACGAGAATAGCGGAGTATGGAAAAGACTACGGTCTAAAAATGAACGTCAAGGAGACGAAATTTATGAGAATATCGAAAACTAAAAGAAATAACGAGAATCTTCTACTAAACGGAACCAACATCGAACAAGTGGACAAATATTCATATCTGGGAACAATGATTAACTCCACAAATGATTACATTCAGGAAATCAAAATCAGAATAGCAAAGTCTAGAGCAAATTTCAATAAAATGAGAAGAGTGCTATGTACTCTATACAAGGGATTTAAAATTGGAACTACGAGTTAGGTTGGCGAGGTGCCATGTTTTTTTGACTTTCTTTTATGGAATCGAATCTTGGACCTTGAATGCGACAGCAATGAAAAAACTGGAATCATTCGAGCTGTGGGTGTATAGAAAAATTCTGAAAATATCGTGGACAGAACACGTCATAAACAAAGAGGTTCTGAGAAGGATAAATAAAGTAATAGAAATTTATAAATACAATTAAAACAAGAAAATTGGAATATCTCGGACATATCACACGTGAAGAGAAATACATCTTGCTCCAACTAATTATGCAAGGAAAGATAAAGAATATACATCAATGACGGTTTTTGGACCCGCGAGTAATTGCCCATGTGGGAAATGCAAAAATTTTAAGGTAATTCCGCAAACTTTCAAAGGTTTGCTTTGTGATTGGTTTATTGTCATTAAAGAAGCCAAAAGCACGGGAAATTGTAAACGGTTTAAATCAAATATCCTTAATGATCGCTATCGCAGTGACATTAGGCATTAACCTTTTCACAGTTAGTATCACTACGTTGCACAGTTGATGTTAATTATTGTTACGCAGCATATTGACAACTGATCCTACTTTTAATTGTAAATTGTTCAGGGAATTCCAATTCAAAAGCTCTCTAGGAATGTGGACTACGTCATTCTAATTTATAACTGTGTCAACTGATTTGAATAAAAAAAACTTTCCCAAAAGAAAATTCAGACTAGTATATTCTACCGAATATACAAAAAATATTTCAGAAAAATCGGTAAAGCCGTTTCGAAGGAGAGTGGCAGCTAACTCTGTGACACTAATAAAACTCTGTCACACTAATTTCGCTATTTAACAGGGGTCTAATATGTATCAGGGGTATAAAAAATAGATAATAACCTATTCTCAGACCGACCGAATATATATATATATATATATATATATATATATATATATATATATATATATATATATATATATAAAATTTCGTAATGCAGACATTTCGGAGGAGTACGACAACCAAAAAATTGAAATCAAAAACTTTGTCTAAAACATAAAAAAAGATTTTGGGGTGAACCATCCTTACCCCTTAGGAATATGAAAAATATATTACGACCTATTCTCACTACCGAATAGATAAGTAAAATTTTATAAAAATATCTCTGTGACACTTATATGGCTATTTAAACAAATAAGTTAATAATAGAAGAGTAAAAATTAAAGGTTGTATGTATTTTACATTGTCACATCATAAAAACGTAAAAATAAAAAATTTTGCTTAACAAATAAAAACATTTTTGGGGTTAACCACCCTTACCACTAAGGGGTATGAAAAATATATAACAACCTATTCTGAGACCTACAGAATACACTGTAAAATTTCATAAAAGTCGGTGCAGCCATTTTGGAGAAGTGAATTCTGTGACACTAATATGTTTATTAAAAAAGAGGTGTTGGTAATAGAGGGGTGAAAATTAAGGGCTGTATGTATTTTCTAATGCTATATCATCACAACATAAAAATAAAAAAAATTAAGTAATTATTAAAAAATAAAAAAATGTTTGGTGTGAACTACTTACTCTTACCACTTAGGGGTATGAAAAATGGATAATAACTAATTCTCAGACATACAGCACACACATGCAAAATCAAAATCGGTCCAGCCGATTCGGAGAAAAAAGGTTTCAAATGGCAACAACGTGCGGTGTTCCCAAGCGGTCACAAGCGCTCAAGTGCTAACCGCAACCGACACTGCTTGATTTCGGCGATCGAACTAAAACCGATTTATTCAGTGTGGTATGTCTGTCCAATCTATCAATACTGACATTTATTTTGTTAATCCTAGCTTCCTTTGTTAGTCATAGTATGATGCCATCCTTTAGTTATATTGCGATTTAAAATAAGAGCAAAACTGTTTTTGAAGTCTTTTCGTACAATTTTTTAAAAAATTTCTTCTACAGAAACCTTCTCCTGATAGTAACAAACACAACAAAAAAAGAATTATCTAATTTGGTGCAGTAGTTCTGAAGTATTGCATGTACAAACATTTCGCCGATTTATTTTTATTAATACAGATAGATTTCGCGTACGTAACCGACCTTCGTAATCCCCGACGCCGGTCGTTTTGAGCGTTGTTTGGGCGTGGACGTGGAGGGAATGGTTCATTCTACATAAAAAAGCTAATACACATTTTTGTTCAAAATTATTTCAGCTAAATTTAACAGCTTAACTTCTTAAAAAGTTTTCGCCCCTATAGAGGGAGGTTTTAGGGGATACCGGTTAAACTTTTTTGCATATTATTTTGGGTCCCAAACTTGACATTCTTAGCCAAATTTTTAGTGTCATTTTTATCTCTGACGACTGGAGTATAAGGATGACTGATTCTTCTTCTAATATTGCTGTTATTACAACATATATTTAATGTTCTGCCAGTATTATATTTATCTAAAATTTCTTGTATAAAGTATTTCGTTCTACTTTAAAGTATGTAATTACTTTTCTCCACATTAAAAATCAAGATATAACTAAATAAATACTTCAGTGCGTTTTTATAACTTTTCTGTTTTATTTTTATTATACTCTCCCTTTAGTATTAGTTGAATTTCATCCAAAGTTTTACCTCTGGTTTCTGGAATTATAAAGTATGTAAAACATACAGTAGAGAAACAGCATAAAGTAAAAATATAAAAGGGATATTGTAATCCAAATGAATCGGTTAGTCTCTGATATACTTGCAACGATAAAAGTGATGCAACTACATATGAACCATCTGCTAATGCCATACCAGAAGCTTTTACTGTAGTAGAAAATATTTCAGCTGTGATAACTATCGGAACCATACCTAAACCAAACTTAAAAGTAAAAGCATAGACCATTACACAGACAATAGGAATCCAGCTAAAACTAGCAGTATCATATCCATCATTCTTCAAGTTAAAATATATCGCCAGTATTAGCAACGTAAATCCTGATAAAAAGACTGAACTCATGATTAGTATCTTTCTGCCAAATTTGTCTATTAAAAATGATCCTTTAGATGCGGCTACTAACATAATTACTGAAAATAAAATTGCTGTTACGCGAGGATCCATATAAATGGATCCAGCTTGCTCCAAAATAATATGCATATTCATTAAGAGTACGCTCACACTACTAAAATGTTGCGCAAAATTAAGAAACACCATTATCAGCAATGCTTTTCTATTACTTGCGATCAGAAATAGATCTAAAATTCGTGATCTTTCGGTTCTTTGGCGATCAACTGCTGATTTAATTTGTTTAATTTCTTCATCTACATCTGCTTCATTACCTCGTAATCTTCTTAGTGATTTCTGAGCAGACTCTGATTGATCCTTGATTAATAAATAATAAGGACTTTCTGGCATAAACGAAAAGGCTATAAGTTCTATAACGACTACTATTGCACCTAATAAGCAATGAACATAAAAAGGACAAAATGGAGTAATAGAGTAGACTAATAGAATTCCAACAAGCATCATTAAATAAATTAAGCTACTTAAAAATCCTCGTATTTTCTGATCAGCTATTTCAGCAATATACATTGGAGCTGCTACAAATGTTATATTTGCTACTGCTCCAGCGATTCCTCTTGCGACAAGTATATATTCCACGCTAGGGGCCAGAGCAATAGTAATCCAGACCACCGGTGATAAAAAGGCTGCTAATAAAATTGATTTCTTCCGACCTATTTTATCTGCTAAATACATTGTTGGCCAAAGTCCCATAACTCCTCCAATTACAAATACATTTTCCAACCATTCCCCTTCCTCTTTTGTAATAGGTATTGGAGAACTTGGACTCATAAGTATCGGAACTACTGGAGCACTCCAACCATAATGCATGCCGTCGCTTAAAGCACAGAGACTACCTGCAAAAGTTAATAGAAACTAAAATATGTATAAAATATTTAGAATATTAATAACAGTGTTTTATATACATATAAAATATAAATAGAAAATATGAAGCAAAGAAAATATAATATAAATATATATATATATATATATATATATATATATATATATATATATATATATATATATATATATTATATATATATATATATATATATATATATATATATATATATATATATATATATATTATATATATATATATATATATATATATATATATATATATATATATATATATATATATATATTTATATTATATTTTCTTTACTTCATAATATTTTCTTTTCTTTGCTTTATTTGCTTTTTAATAATCACTATAATTATATAATGGTGGTTAGACATACGCGAGTCGAACAGTTCGCGATTACTCTGGAACTGTTCGTTGCAAATATGTTTAAAGTAAACTCATCGCAAACTCGTCACATTCACATATTAATTCAACATATACAATATCACCAAAACATTAAGGTACGTATTGAGAATATGTGAGGGTTAGATGGATACAACTAAAAAATTCTAGGTAGCTTTGATTGTAGGTATTGTAGAAAACCAAGAGAAATATACCCCTCACGTGTCTCTTCAATTTTTTTAGTTCAAGGTAGAAGTATAATTTTTAGTTTAGGTACCTTTTTTACATTCTATTCTGATCTAAATAATATTACTACTACTAGCTTTATTTTAGTACTGTATACAGCTATTTAAATAGGTACGGTTTATACATTTTAGAATTGAATAGTTGTTTGCCTCTATGAGTTTGCTAAGGTGTAATCTATTTTTCTTGCTTTAGGAATAAACGCCATTCTCGCTTTTTTCCAAGATTTGGAAATGTACCGCGGAGCGTGACAAGCTTTAAATATTTGGATTAGGGGACTCTAATCATAATCATAGTCTTTTGGAAGAGACTAGGAGATAAACTATCGGATTCCGCAGTTTTATATAGTTTAAAAGTTTTAATAGCCCGTCTCACCTTGTGAGAATCAAAGATTTCTCTTAAGGTCAACCAGCTACGTGAACATATGGCACAAATTAACTCGTTTCAGACAAACTGTGTATATGCAATTACAATATTAGAAAATTATCTTTACCAAATATAAGCCATAGGTTGAAAAAGTTGGATTAGAAGATAATCCGAAGAATACGAGGGAATGATATAAAATTGACCATGTGTTGCTTAAATTTGAAAGAACCTTCTTCTTCTTAACATGCCATACACCAAAGTGCGTAGGCGACTATCTCATTACTAGAATTCTGTTCTTGGCGGCGTGACATAGCTCGCCTGTATTGTGTATTCCTGCCCATTCTTTAATATTCCTTAACCAGGATAATTGTTTGCGGCCGGCTCCTCTCCTACCTTTGATCTTCCCTTGTAAGATTAACTGTGGTATTTCATATTTTGCTCCTCTCAATATGTGCCCAAGGTAACCAATCTTGCGTTTTTTTATTAATTCAAAGAGTTCTCTTTCCACGCCGGCTCTCTTAAGGACGTCATCGTTTCGAACTCTATCCACCCAAGGTATGCGCATCATTTTTCTCAATGACCACATTTCAAATGCTTCAAGTTTGTTGATAGATGTTTTTTTCAAAGTCCACGTTTCCATGCCATAAAGCAAGATGGACCATATGTAGCACTTGACCATTCTGTAGCGTATTTCGAAATTTAGGTTTTGATTACATAGGAGCGGTCTGAATTTCACAAAAGCTTGTCTTGCCATTTGTATTCGGGTTTTTATCTCTTGTTGTGGATCCGATTGGTCATTGATTGTAGTGCCAAGGTATTTAAAAGTTTTCACGCGTTTTATGCGATCGTCACCTATGCATATTATCGGGTTTTCTGGAGGGTTTCTGCTAATGACCATATATTTCGTTTTCAAAATGTTGATTTTGAGGCCATATTTTTTACCTATGCTATTCACCCTATCAAGTAATAACTGCTGATCTTCCAAATTATCAGTTATAATCACTGTGTCGTCCGCATAGCGTAGGTTGCTAATTGGTATGCCGTTCACCTTAATGCCTAATTCCGTGTCTTCTAATGCTTCCGCAAATATATTTTCAACATATAAATTAAAAAGCATCGGAGAGAGTATGCAGCCTTGGCGGACACCTTTCCGGATTTCAAATTCATCCGTATATTGGTCTTGATCAATCCTCACCTTTGCCATTTGGTTCCAGTATAGATTCTGAATAATTCTGATCTCCTTCTGGTCCATGTTGGCCCTATGTAGTAGTTCCATCATGATATCATGTTTAACATTGTCAAATGCCTTCTCGTAGTCGATGAAGGTGAGGTAGACATCTTTTCGTTGATCTAAACAGTTTTGTATTAAGGTGTTCAAACATAAAATTGCCTCTCTTGTTCCTAGTCCTCCCTTAAAACCGAATTGTGTTGACCCGCTAAGTTCTACTAGTATCTTGTACATTCTTGAGTGTAATATCCTAAGGAAGAGTTTCAGCAAGTGACTCATTAAACTGATTAAGCGGTGTTCATTGCATTTTGTGGCATTAGCTGTTTTTGGGATCATCACAAAGGATGACTGCAGCCATTCTCGCGGAATGTAACCAGTATCATAAATTCTATTGAACAGCTTTACCAAGATTTCGATATTCTCCTCGTCTAGTAGTTTTATTGCTTCTATATTAATTTCATCTGGACCTGTTGCTTTATGCATCTTTGTGGTTCTAACTGCATATTCTATTTCACTTCGCATTATTGATGGCCCTGATAAGTTTTCGGAAGGAAGTTTGCGCGTTGGTTGTGTTGGTCTTTCCTCAATAAAAAGTCTTTCTGCGTATTCTTTCCACGCCATTGCTATCTCCTCTTCTGACTCTATGTATTCGTTTCTGTCGTTGCGTATTCTTGTTCTGTGGTGGCTTTTGTGTATATTCGATATTTCTTTGATCTTCTTATGTAGTCCAAAACTATCTCCTTTTTCCTGCAATTGTTCTATTTCGTTGCACCTTTCCACCATCCAACGTTCTTTTGCTTTCTTAATTTTCTGGCGAATTTCTTTGTGTATCTGTTTGTATTTGTCTTGATTACGTTGTTGTTTATGTTGCCTTCGCTTTTCCATTAGATCCATAATTTCGTCCGTCATCCATTCGTTATGCTTTCTCTTTCTGATCTGTGTTTTAACTTCCCTGTTTACTGCCAGAATCGTTCCTTTAATATCATTGACTATCTCTTCGATATCATCATTTTGTTCTATTATTTGCATTCTTTCATTAATTCGATTTGCATAACTCTTCTTCAGATTTTCGTCTCTCATCAGTTCTCTTGTATTTATAGGCGTGCTGGTGTTTGTATTTGTTCTCTTTATTTTTGCTAGTTTTAACCTCACATCTGCTATTAGCGGATTATGATCGGATACAATATCAGCACCTGGATATGCTGCGATTCTTTTGATAGCGTTACGAAATCTTCTGTTTATTAAAACGTAGTCAATTTGGTTTCTAATTATTCGATTTGGACGGTCTCCTGGTGATTTCCAAGTATATAACTTACGAGGTGGGAGCTGAAACCATGTGTTTATGACGACAAAACCGTTCTCCTGGCAGAATTCACACAGCAGGTCGCCTCTTTCATTTCTAACTCCAAGGCCGTACTCTCCAATTATGTCTTCATATCTTCCTTTACCCACCTTGGCGTTAAAGTCGCCCATTATTATGTTTATGTCCTCTTTCTTTGTTAGTCTTATTGCTTTTTCCAGATCTTTATAGAACTTAGTTATTTCTTCTTCTGACTTATCTGCTGTTGGTGCATATGCTTGTGTCACATTTATGTTTACTGGTTTGCCTGTCATTTTGATCAACATGACTCGTTCGGAAATTGGAACAAAATCTGTCACCGATTTACTGATCTTCCTGTCAAGAGCAATAGCCACTCCATGTCGGTGATGTCTATCTGTTGGGTCACTACACGAGTAATACATAGTAATCTTATCTTTCGTAAACTGTCCAGATCCAGTCCATCGGACTTCACTGACTCCCATTATATTTATTTTTAGCCGATTCATTTCCTTTATAAGGTTGTGTAGTTTTCCTGGTTCGTAAAGACTATTAACATTCCATGTTGAAATTCGTTGGATATCATCTATTTGGCAGCGGGAGATTCTTCGCACCCTCTGACCATCTAAGGCCTGTCCGGGACTGAGGGCCATTGTTTTGTTTTGTTCTGCCATAATGAGATGAGTTATCCTGGGGAAAAGGTAGTGTTGTGGTATCCCGTTACTTTCAACACCGCAGTACCACAGCCATTCAAACTGTCCTAGTCATGCCTGTGGAATTCCAATAACAAGCCGGTCCAAGATAATTTCTTTTGCGCCTTGCGTTG